>NW_015505700.1:506233-512360 GCF_001515645.1 Sinocyclocheilus grahami
TATATGTGCGTGTGTGTGTGTGTGTGTGTGTGTGTGTGTGTGTGCGTGTGTAATATATATATATATATATACGTGTGTGTGTGTGTTATTTCAGCTTATTTCACATAAGAAAACATATATTTTATGCTTTTGGTTTTAGTTAACTATAATAACCCTGATATCATTTGTGCAATGTATATATAGTTGTTTTAGTATAATATAACTTCATGTTCAAGTTTCTTTTTTGTTGTTGCTGTTGTCGGTATTGTCATTGTTTTTGTTTGTTTGTTTGTTGTTAGTGAACCAATAAAGAACATTTAGAACTTAAACTATTACAATGTAGTGGGATTATGTCAGCTAAATACACTCTGTCGTAGATGTGCTGGTAATAGAGTTCAACAGACAAATGCAATTCCACACATGCAAATACACTCCAGCTTTTCCAGATCAGAAACCAGCTGAAGGTATCAGTACAACAGCTGAAAGAAGCAATAAGAACTTGGTCACAGAACAAAGGCAATGAAAAGAAACTTGGCAGAGCTCAAACAAATATAAGAACTGTGAGAGATGAATGTAGGGAGCATGTAGGGAGAGAGAGAGAGAGAGAGAGAGAGAGATGGTATATATTATCCTAGTAATACATGTTGGTTTGTGTATGTTTGTCTTAGTGGTTTGTCGTGTGGTATGTCTACAATCTCTTATGCCCTCTCTGTGATGGAGTCTGGGTTTGTGTGGTATAACCCATGCCATTCCTTGAATGTTTTGGATGTAAGCCAGGCTTCTCACTCCAGTTATCACCTTCATCATGTCCACAATATTCTGCATGGCTGCACACGTGACTCATGTAAGACAGATGGGTCATTCCTGTTATGCAGCACAGCTCTGTAACTTTTAAAAATGCTTTTATATGCTTTTTGTTATAGTCTAGTATTTCTATAAAAGGGTAAAACATCGCATGCTCTCCCACTGTGAAAAAAAAACTTGTTTCTTTTTACTATTAAACGTGCACTGGTAGTGTAATATTAATTTAATTAAATGGCACTTAAGTGAGACACTTTTATGACTGTTTTGTAACACACTTGAGTACTACTTGATTATAATTTGAACTGTTGTGTCTTGTTCAGTATTACATTTAGTTAACATATTTTACATTTACTAATATATTTCAGTGCATTGCATACAAGTTTCAATAGAAATTACATTTACCATGTTTACCATAAATTACCAAGTTTTCCATACCACATTTACCAAGTTCTGCATAAATTCATAGCAGTATTCAGGAGTACACTTTAACCATATTTCAAAGACAACATAAGTAATTATGAAATTACATATAAAGATCTGTCTAAATCCTACTAAAGTGAGTCAAAAAAAGCATTCTTAAGTTCAACTAATTGCATTTATTATACATTTAAAATATAATAAATTTCAGTTAACATAGTAAAGCCTCTAAAAACATTACATTCACAGCTCACTTAAGTATATTCTTTTAAAGTACATTATTTTCATAAACAGTACAATGCAAAGAGTATAAAAGTATGAAAAAAGTGTACTTCTTTTCTGAGCATTTAGGCTCAGACACCTTAATTTTATTCATTATAATTACGTTATTTACTCGATAAGAAAATGAACAGAGCAATTGTTAACTGAATTTTAAATAAAGTTAATTTCGATGTTTTTAATCATGACTTTAAATTCGGTTATTATTCTGCCGATTTTTGTAATTATATGAAATGAGATTCATTGCGTTTCAGAATTTCTCAAGCTAAAAATGACTGATGTTTGTGTTGTTTTCCTGCTGAAAGTGATGACACTTTTTGGTCATTAAAGTCTTTAAGAGGATTTTACAAAACAAAATTAACAGGACAAAATTGAAGACACAGGAAAACCCTAGTGCAACAAAAATGTCTAAATATGCTCAAAATAAAGTTTTAAAATTACTCAGCTATTTAAATTATTTAGTATTCACCTGCACTCTCGTTTAATTGTGATAAAATAACTAATTAATAATCGATATTTTTAATTCATCACATTTTATCTAATATATTGGGAGCAATTAAATATTATACATTTAAAATATAATAAATTTCAGTTAACATAGTAAAGCCTCTAAAAACATTACATTCACAGCTCACTTAAGTATATTCTTTTAAAGTACATTATTTTCATAAACAGTACAATGCAAAGAGTATAAAAGTATGAAAAAAAGTGTACTTCTTTTCTGAGCATTTAGGCTCAGACACCTTAATTTTATTCATTATAATTACGTTATTTACTCAATGATAAGAAAATGAACAGAGCAATTGTTAACTGAATTTTAAATAAAGTTCATTTCGATGTTTTTAATCATGACTTTAAATTCGGTTATTATTCTGCCGATTTTTGTAATTATATGAAATGAGATTCATTGCGTTTCAGAATTTCTCAAGCTAAAAATGACTGATGTTTGTGTTGTTTTCCTGCTGAAAGTGATGACACTTTTTGGTCATTAAAGTCTTTAAGAGGATTTTACAAAACAAAATTAACAGGACAAAATTGAAGACACAGGAAAACCCTAGCGCAACAAAAATGTCTAAATATGCTCAAAATAAAGTTTTAAAATTACTCAGCTATTTAAATTATTTAGTATTCACCTGCACTCTCGTTTAATTGTGATAAAATAACTAATTAATAATCGATATTTTTAATTCATCACATTTTATCCAATATATTGGGAGCAATTAAATGGAATGTCTCTGCTGGCATAAGCAGTATGAGACTCACGTCGCTCTGTCTGTGTTTGACTTCAGTGAGACGGATGTTCGTAAAGAGATGGGCTTTCCTGCGGAACACTGGGAATATGGTTTCAGCTGTCTGTCAGGTGAGTTATGCTGTGTTTGGTCAAGTCTGCAGGTCTCTTACGGTAAGAGCAGGTTGATCCTCGCTCCTGAGAGCTGGAAGTTGGCTCATGTGCATTGAGGGAAATTTTCCACAGCTCTGCTCGGCAACACACACTGAACCACCTTTGTCAGAGGCAGCCACCTTCCCTCCCGTCATGGAGGCCTGAACCAGCATGCTGGCAGGCCTAATCTACAGCCCATTTCCCCTCGCTGGGTACCGAATCCCAGCTCTGCCTGCAGGCACCATTTTATATCCATGAAATGCAAAACAATGCAGTAAATAAGCTGTAATAAGATTACACTCATACAACGCCCAGAGAAAGGAAGGAAGAAGAAAGACCTGAGATCTGGGCTGTTTAAGATTAATTTCTCTGTAATCCCCTCAGAAAAGATTTTTCCCATGATTCACAGATACGCGCCACACTAATGACAGGTGTTGGTGGAGTCACTAAGATGTCTAAGCTGGTCAACAGACTCAACTTCCTTTCTATCACTCTGTAAATATTCAATAGTCATGCTGTGTTAGTGAACAAATCAGTGTTTTAAATTAATCTTTTAAGAGAACTAAATGTTCTTGTTAACATCCGTGTGCTGACAGATATAATTTATTCACTGGTGTCTCCCTTTTAAAGAATGTGTCCGCTTGTGAAAAAGAAGTGCACTTAATTGTATGGAATTATTTGTTGAATTATACTGAATGTGCACTTGTAGTGTACATCAATATTAGAAGTCTATTTAACTCTTTCCTCGCCAGCATTTTTGAAAAAAAGTTTTATTTAAAAAAAGGCAACATTTTGAGCAAAAAGCTGAGAAAATCACTTTTTTATCAAATACCACATCTGGATCATATTCAGTACGATGATCAAAGCAAAGATGCAGTAGATCACTTGCATCAACACCCCCAAAGCTTGCACAGTCCTTTACCCCTTTGTGGATCTATATTTCACTCTGACCTGAGTAAAAAGAGTGTGCTCGTTCTGCTTTAAGGAAAGAGGGTTTTGCCCCCAGCATTAGGTCGCTGCCTCTCTCCCATCAGGCCTCCTACTGGTTGGGTAATTTAAAGCACACCAGAAGTGGCATCACCATGGTAATGCTGGCAAATCTGGACAGAGAAGCCGGAGCCACAGGCTCCACTAATCCTGTTTGAGACCATCAGTAGCCATGAGCGCCTCAGCCGGAAGACTTACTATTACCCAGTGGAGAAAGAGAAGGAATGAAGGAATGGGAAAAAGAGGGAGAATAAGAAACAGGAGGGTGTTCTATTCTTTCTCACACCACTTTTGTTCAAAATGTTTTAGTTTTTTTTTTTTTTCAAAAACTTCAGACCTTTCGTAGTTCAGTCTGAAACACATGAAATTTTTCAAGAAATCGATAGGTCACACTTTATTTTAAGGTCCATTTCTCACTACTAACTATTTACTATGACTTTTGCCTCAATAAACTAATTTGCTGCTTATTAATAGTTAGTAAAGTAGTTGTTAAGTTAGGTATGGGTAGGATTAAGGAATCTAAAATATGGTCATGCAGCGAAAAAATACATTAATATGTGCTTTAGAAGTACTAATAAACAGCCAGTGTGCTAGTAATATGCGTGCTAGTAAATGGTGAGAATTGGACCTTAAAATAAAGTGTTACCGTTTTTATGTTATATTTGCTTTTGTTAATACTATCAGTTAGGTTTAGGGTTTAGTGTAGATGGCACATTATTTTCAAAAGCTATAGAGCATTATCTTTTACTGCCACTCACGGATATTTCATTTCCAATCTGCTGCGATACATACAACATTGAACAGATAAGATGAAACTTTGGAAGTTTCACGTTCATCTGTTTTGAATAACCTGATTTTAGCGCCATGCGTCATTTAACCTTGAAATTCTCGTAATACAACATACACAAATTCTGTTTCCTGCATTTTCAATATTCGCATCTTCAGTATTAAATGTTTAGTGAATCTGCATCAATACAATAATTCTGTGCCGTTGAAGGAAAAGTCCTGTGAGTATTTGGGTTGGGCTGTGATGCATTTGGGTTTCTAAATGACTGTGACGGATAAATGTGTTTGAGTGAGTGAGATCCGGTAAAATCCTACAACACTACAGCCAACACTACTTTATTGAAACTCAAGTGCTCTCTTAGCACCATATAAACGGTTCTGGTCTTCTCCCTGAGGTCCTTAATAAAGACAAATTCCTATTATACTACACGCTGTATAAACAAGGCTCTTGTAATGTTCCCATTGCCCTTCACAGTGCGTGTTCTTGCCTCATTTGACCTCAGTAAACCCCAAAATTTCTCAGTCGTCGCCATGGCTGGAGAATCCCTCACCTCAGCCTCCAGCCTCCGAGGCCCGGACTCCGTCTCAGCCCATTGACCCGTCGGCTCCACCATGGCTCCTATCTCCCTCCTCTCCGCCATGGCCCGGCAGTCCACTAGCTCTGCCGGGCTCCCTCATTCCTCCGGCTCCGCCTTGGTCTGGCGTCGACCATCCTGCACCTCGAGACTCCACTCCTCCGACTTTGCCTCGTCCCTTGGTCCCTCCGGCTCTGTCAGGCTCCTTCATCCACTCAGCTCCTCCTCAGTCCTCTGTCACTCCGGCTCCACCGTGGTCTCCCGGATCCATGCCTTTGCATCGGTCGCCGGCGCCATCTGCTCCGCCTAGGACCTCCAGATCCTCCCCGTCGCCCTGGCTAATCGACTCTCCGTCTCCGCCTCAGGCTCCTCCACCACCTGCTCCGCCGCCCGTTGTCTTATTATTAGTTGATTCCCAGCACCTGTCTGTCCCTCGTTAAGTCTGGTATAAACGTGTAGTCTGCCTCATGTTTCCTTGTCGGGTCTTGTACGTCTTCCTTGTGCTCTGTGTCTGAAAAATTGTCTTTAGAATGTTTTCTCTTTTGTATTCAATCCTTTTCTTCAGTTTCTTCACAATTTTATATGGATATGAGGAGGCTGACAGGAAATATTGAAGCCATGTTGCACAAAGTGTGTTTATTTATACCTCAGGAAGTGTAATGTGTCTCTTTAATGTATCAACTTTGTGTCAGATATTTCTTCTAAAATCCCTTAAGAATAAAAATGAAATGATGGAGCCTGGATGAAGGACCACCACCTTCAGCTCAACAGTTTGAGGACAGAACTCCCCTCAGATCACTGCACAGTGAAAAATTGCTAATTTCATTTTATAATTACAGACAATTAAATTAATATATTATATATTTGATTAATATTTGAATTGTGTGTGTGTGTGTGTGTGTGTGTGTGTGTGTGTGTG
>NW_015505700.1:512862-513141 GCF_001515645.1 Sinocyclocheilus grahami
CGTGGGCCGCCATTATGGCTGTGGCCTGGGTCCTGCTGTGCTCCTTCTGCTCCGGGCCCCTCCTGTCTCCTTGCTGGCTCCTCCCTCCTTCATCGCCTCCCTGGTGCCCGTCCTCCTCCCGAGCCTCCTCCTTAGTTCCCACCCGTTCCCCCCTCTGTTGTTCTATGGCACGAGGACGCGCCTTCCGGGCGGGGGGGCGATATGTCAGGATTATGGACCTGTTTTGCCCCTGTTCCTGTTTCAGTGTTCCCTTATTTGGTCATGTTCCTGTTCTCGTTG
>NW_015505700.1:513151-514192 GCF_001515645.1 Sinocyclocheilus grahami
TTCACAGTGCGTGTTCTTGCCTCATTTGACCTCAGTAAACCCCAAAATTTCTCAGCCATTTTCTATCACACTTCAGTGGTTTGTTTTGGGGCCAAAGGGCCCGACAACTTCCTCGGCCCCTCATGTGTCCTATCCTTTCTTTTTAACAAGGCTGGACTTATTGAACACAGTTCTGAATGCTACACACACGCACACACTCTAATCCCTCATATCGGGCACATAAGCTCAGAGAATAGAGCTCAGTGGTAGTCTCTCTCTCAGGTTCATCCCCTTCATCTGAGCTGCTGTCAGGGGTTCCACCCAGGCCCAGTTCCTTCCCAAACCCCCTGATCCAGCTTGCCAATCCAATCAACCCCTCATTAAGTCACACAGCAGGGAGGTCAGGGACTGAGCTTACTGCTCATTCATACACATCTACTCATCCACAGTGGTTACAAACTACAACTCCACACACACAGTTATTTGCAAACACCATATATACAAATACAACCCCAACTGCATTCACACTTGAACAACATGCACACAAACAAGTGTGATATGAGAATAAACCTACATACATTCCTTGAAAGGCAATAATACACAGAGATATCAGTGAAAACCCACTAAATGATCTATATAGTTCATGTTTAATACTAAATAAAATACTTGGATTTATATTGAATGCATCTGTAAAACTGTCAGGATTATGGACCGGTTTTGCCCCGTTTCTGTTTCAGTGTTGCATTATTTGGTCATGTTCCTTTTCTCATTGTCTCATTATTAGTTGATTCCCCACACCTGAGCCGGAGCCCGCCGCCACCGACGAGCCATCGCCACATGGAGCAACAGAGCTGAGGATCGCCGCGGAGCCAGAGCAGCTGATGATGTCAGTCAGAGTTTGTCAGCCGGCAACAACGCCTGCCACGAGGGAGAATGTCGCGGATGGTCTGAGCGTGGAGAGGAGCTCCGCCCCCTGCACTGTGGCTGAGGATGAGCTGTGTATGGCGCGGCGACTGTGCCACACTGAAGAGGAGAGGGCTCCCGTTCCTAAGTTCTGGCCTG
>NW_015505700.1:515131-516556 GCF_001515645.1 Sinocyclocheilus grahami
GTCTCCCTGTTGGATTATTAAAGACTCTCGTTTTGTGAAATCTCCTCGTCTCCTCATTCCTCCCATAAGCAAAGCGTGACAAATACATTTTTATTATGGTTTTAAAAGTAAATTTTACATGCATTTGTAAGATGGTTTTTAAATGTACAGTAGAAGTTTTTTTTGTCAATTTTAGGCAAACACTAGCTTTTATACTAATACAGTCTGGACATATAAATAAATTTGGAATAAATCTTAGGATTTTATGACATGCTATTCTCCAAATTAAATGTTTTATTTTTGTAGAGAAATGTATATTTTGCTTATGAAAGTTTTTACCATTTGTGCTGACCAAAGATTGAAGGAAAAGCAGCCAACAAACATGGAAAGTCCCTAAATACTATTTAAAAAGCATCCCAGGATGTACTTTATGACTAAAGGAAATGTCCTGAATCAAAATATAAGATGTTTTAATGTGTTTAACATTAGTCACTGTACAATTCCCATACTTCCATTTGTGGATTCATCTGTGTTTCATTTTGTTATTATAACTTCAGTATTATTTTATGTGTAAAGAATAAGAGTAATTATGTGTGTCAAAATTTTTGGCCGGTGCTGTATATATTTAATTTATATTCCCACACATGATATGTGAGAAATAATTACCCATTCCCTCATTTTAGTTTAATTGTTGCCAAAAATTGAAATGAGGCAATTAATAAGTAAACTGTGGCCATGATTCAATTAAAACAGAGAAAAATTTATTAATAATAAATTCTTAATTTGTAGCCACTGTATCTGTTTTTTCATCTGCATGTCATGTGCAGTGCACCGCACATTTAACAGGAGTCGTTGAAAAGGAAAATGTTTATTACACTTGAGACTGTGGAAGAAATCTGCTCTAACAGACAAAATTTTATAAAGTCCACACTCGCTATGCCAAAAATTGTTTTACCCAGTTTAAAGTGGCCATAAGGTTTAACAAAGCAATAAATAGTACCAGTCTCCTCATACACCTGCATCCACACACACAGTTGGTTTTTGACGCCATTTAATAGAAGAGGGAGTTGTCTCTTCCAACGACACAAGCTCATTGACACAAATCTGACGCGCCTTTGGAGGGATAACGCAATTTACACCAACAAAACATTCTGACATGCTCCGTTTTCCATGATATGATGTCCCCTTTGGGAGGACCAACAGAGTGCTGCAGTGTGGGTCTGAACTATTACAGCATATACATCACCCCACTCTGAGCACACACAGCAAGAGGGGAGGAGGCCCGGGCCGCTGTCAATCTGCCAGTGTAAATATCCTTCGCCCATTCCACAGTCCTGTTTCAACCCAAATAGCATCCAGACATCTCACACCAACACTCTGCCACAATTTACTCACTCACTGACACACACACACACAGTGCTGGAATAAAGTAAATGGAAGAGTAAA
>NW_015505700.1:517155-518617 GCF_001515645.1 Sinocyclocheilus grahami
TATTCATATAATTTATATTATATATAAATATATTTAATATATAAAGGAACCATATTTTTCTTAAATATATACATGCATGTGTGTGTATTTATATATACATAATAAATATACACAGTACACACACAGATATTATGTAAACAATAATAGACTTTTATTTGGGTGCGATTAATCGCGATTGATCGTTTGACAACACTAAAATATACATAAACATGTGTGTGTGTGTGTGTGTGTGTGTGTAAGCAATTGAAACAAATAATTTAGCGAGTTTGCTAAACACTGGTGATGTATAGCTGTGATACACTATGTCGTCATAATACCCAGTAACCTTCAATAACTTGATTCTGGAAGTCTGGACAAAAATATTTCAAACTTGGAAGACTCTGTGCATGTAATGTATTTGTGTTGTTGTTGTTTTTTTATGTTTATTAATGCTTGTTGATATAATGCAGGGATTGACAGATTTTTTTTTTTTTTGTCAGCTAAACCCCTTAAAATAAAATATTTACTTGAAATATCATAATTTAATGATGTTGATATAAAAAAAATGGAATAAATTTTCTTTGTCATTTTTTGTATATCAATGTGGTACATTTATGGTAAATATAAAACAAGTTTGATTAAAAAAGTTATCTAAAAGTAATCTAAAAAGTAGTCAGAATACATTACCTAAAGTAAGTAACCATGACACAAGTAGCCATGACACTCGCTGTGAGAAATACCCAAGTGGTTTGATCACTCTAATATCACACTCTTATCAGCCAATAAAATTAGAGGACCAGAAAGAACTGTTTTTATATATATAAAGCCACTAAGCTCTGATTTTGATATTATGGGGTCTTAAAAAGATCTCATTTGTCATTTTTCTTTCCAACAGTTCTTCCCGTTTCCCATAGACATTTATGATGAATGTGTTGGATTTCACTTGGCGTCTTAAACTGCGTCTTAAACTCCCTTTGTTTGGGAGGAGACAAAACTAACACAAAGTCAGACGAAAACACTCTACACGTCTTCTGCCTACACAGCAAAAAATCAGGCCAGTGTTGACTTAGTTTGAGGTGAGGGTGGTATGTGAGGACTATCCATGCGAGAGTAGCTGATTTATTTTGCATGTCTGTCTGTGTTGTCAATGTCTTCATTTGATTTGCCAAAAACACCAAGAATCCTTTTGTGTGGGATGTTCTCTTTCTGTACATTCAGTTGCCTCAAAACATATTTGGACACTTAGATCATGCTAGACAACAAAATACTAAACCCAGAGGCATTTATCTTCTCATTCGTCTGACCTCGTGCTGTTAAGAGGGAGAGTGTTTTTCAGGGTGAAAGGGTTACAGCTCTCCGGCGCATTCCAGCAGAAATCGCAGAATCAATGGCCATGAAATTAATTTCTCACATGGCTGGATGTGCGTCTACTAATCATAACCTGGACTGACAATTCAATCACGCCTCCAGTGCTTCTCTTTCA
>NW_015505700.1:526026-554732 GCF_001515645.1 Sinocyclocheilus grahami
TGTGTGTGTGTGTGTGTGTGTGTGTGTAAGCAATTGAAACAAATAATTTAGCGAGTTTGCTAAACACTGGTGATGTATAGCTGTGATACACTATGTCGTCATAATACCCAGTAACCTTCAATAACTTGATTCTGGAAGTCTGGACAAAAATATTTCAAACTTGGAAGACTCTGTGCATGTAATGTATTTGTGTTGTTGTTGTTTTTTTATGTTTATTAATGCTTGTTGATATAATGCAGGGATTGACAGATTTTTTTTTTTTTTGTCAGCTAAACCCCTTAAAATAAAATATTTACTTGAAATATCATAATTTAATGATGTTGATATAAAAAAAATGGAATAAATTTTCTTTGTCATTTTTTGTATATCAATGTGGTACATTTATGGTAAATATAAAACAAGTTTGATTAAAAAAGTTATCTAAAAGTAATCTAAAAAGTAGTCAGAATACATTACCTAAAGTAAGTAACCATGACACAAGTAGCCATGACACTCGCTGTGAGAAATACCCAAGTGGTTTGATCACTCTAATATCACACTCTTATCAGCCAATAAAATTAGAGGACCAGAAAGAACTGTTTTTATATATATAAAGCCACTAAGCTCTGATTTTGATATTATGGGGTCTTAAAAAGATCTCATTTGTCATTTTTCTTTCCAACAGTTCTTCCCGTTTCCCATAGACATTTATGATGAATGTGTTGGATTTCACTTGGCGTCTTAAACTGCGTCTTAAACTCCCTTTGTTTGGGAGGAGACAAAACTAACACAAAGTCAGACGAAAACACTCTACACGTCTTCTGCCTACACAGCAAAAAATCAGGCCAGTGTTGACTTAGTTTGAGGTGAGGGTGGTATGTGAGGACTATCCATGCGAGAGTAGCTGATTTATTTTGCATGTCTGTCTGTGTTGTCAATGTCTTCATTTGATTTGCCAAAAACACCAAGAATCCTTTTGTGTGGGATGTTCTCTTTCTGTACATTCAGTTGCCTCAAAACATATTTGGACACTTAGATCATGCTAGACAACAAAATACTAAACCCAGAGGCATTTATCTTCTCATTCGTCTGACCTCGTGCTGTTAAGAGGGAGAGTGTTTTTCAGGGTGAAAGGGTTACAGCTCTCCGGCGCATTCCAGCAGAAATCGCAGAATCAATGGCCATGAAATTCATTTCTCACATGGCTGGATGTGCGTCTACTAATCATAACCTGGAGTGACAATTCAATCACGCCTCCAGTGCTTCTCTTTCACGGCCTTTATTCTTCCATCCACCTGTCCTGCCCGCCTCCACCGCCACCGCCGAGAACTCATTACACAAGCAAGTTCCCCCCCATAGTTCATTAGCCTCCATGAAGGAAAAAAAAACAATTAACAATGCCAACTATGATTACTGTAATGGCTGTAAGGGGGCTGGTGACCCGGTTCTCCCTTGTATCCTTCACACAAACACACAATGCTCCCGGGAGGGGCCCAGCCGGATTCGGTTTCAAGGGGTCCAAGACCTGAGTAATGACCAGTCTGTGTGGGTGATTAGGTAAGGAAATATAGAGAGAGAGAAATATAGTTAGAGAGAGCAGCTTTTACCCAGAGGAAAATTGTATTGCTCATGGTTTCTTTTTCAGAGCTCTCCCTTACGTTTCACTGAAGTACTTTGTCTCAGGTGTTTCTCATAAAATCCCTAATGAGATATAAAAATATTCACAAACAAGACAGTTGTTGACCAGTGTTAATCTCATCGATTAATTACACAGAATTTCTTTTTAGTTTTATTTTGTCCATGTTAACAAATGAATAATCATGTTACTTTAAATATTACTTTAATATGAACTAATGACAATGAGTTAAGGCATGTACTAGTTAAGAACTAACTTTAACTACGACATGAGTCATATGAATTAATGCGTGAAAAATGACCACCCTGACTGCATGTTAGTGCATGTTTGTTAGTTAATGTATTAATTAACACTTTGGGGTGAGTTTCCACACATGAATTTATATGACTCATGTCGTTAAGGTTATTTCAAGGTTAGTTTTGAACTCATTATTAGTTCATATTAAAATAACATTTCATTTAGGCATTAGTACATGATTATTCATGTTCTGTTATTGTACAGTGTTACCTTCAAATCAGCTTCGAAATCAAATTTTTTAAAAATTAATTTAATTAATTCACTTGAGCTGCATATGAGCTGAAGCTGAACAGTGAATGAACAGATGCGCTTGACTAGCAGCTTAATTAACTCACTCAAATACATACATATTAGATGAATCACATGTACTGTATACTGTATAGAATACATATAATTTCATACCTTAGATCTCCACAAAATGACTCGAATGCACAAGTGAATACGAGTCAAGTTATGTTCTACTCTGAATGTGCACAAAATTACTGAAAAATGTATCGTCTTACTGTAATTTTACTGTAGAATCATTTAAAATGTAGTATTTTTTGAATGATTTTGTTGAATAATCCACAGTGAAAAACAGTAAACATTTTAAAGTAATTAAAAAAAACTGATTCTGGCAAATAGATTTGTAAATTGTACAGTTGCTGAAAAATATACAGTAAATATACAGACACCAAGATGCCATCCTGTAATACCAGAAACATTGTCACCATATGAAATGTCAATAAAACAAAACAAAAAAGTTTTTATTAAATGTTTATACATGTTTAAATTCATATATCACATGTTTGAATATTTGCTTTATTATTATTATTATTATTATTAATGTATTTTAATTTTTTTTGTTTTAGTTTTTGTCAGTTAAAAAAATTCAATAAAAAAAAATCTATTGAAATATGACGATGAAATATATGGCTAAATATATAATTGGCATTTGGAAATTTCATGAGAAATAATACTGAAATGTTATTGCAGATTGCAGGCTAATTATGTTTAAATTGTCAGAATGCACGTCTGAATGTCCATCAAAAGAGAAAGATGCTTTTTGTCCACATAATGATGCAGTAAACACATCTTCCAGCAGGGGGTAAATGCTGAAGACACACAATAAGACAACAAATGAGTATTAAGAATGCAAATAGGCTCCATTGTACTTCAATATTGAATTTAAGAAAAGATCTCAATTCAATTTCATTGCTGTCAAGAAGAAACATAAAAGCGATCGTGAGATATTTCTTTCCTATGCATATCAGGTGAGAGAGAGTCAGGTCATGTTGTTCTCCTCTCAGGGGCCCTGTTTTGTCTTGAACCATGAGCTGGAGGCCCATTAAAACGCTCCGGTCCATCATACAGGCATCTGGCGAAGAAAGAGTGCTTGCGAGAGAGAGAGAACAAGAGAACATAAGAGAGGAAGAGAGTGATGAATGTGCAGAGTTCAGTAAATGGCTGAATTAGACTAATGGCTGATTACGGCAATTTACTGTAAGTCCTGCCAGGGCGCGCATTCCAGGCCGCGGTGGTTAATCTTACCGGGGTTTAGGGGGTGAGTGGATGGAGGGGTCCCTGAGAAAGGGCCCCGAGCACTAGGCTTTTGGTGGGCCTATAGCGTGCCTCCAAACAGGGCCAGCGTGAGCCTGCGGAAGAACACGCTCGCTGGCAGAGCTGCACTCAAGACCCCAAACTCGCTGGGTTAATGCCGATTGTTTGGGAATGACTGTGAGCTCCGGACCACACAAGAAGAATGCTGAAAGAGAGAGAGAGACGGAGGCAGGGATGGCAAAGAGAGAGAGAAAAAAATGAAAAAAAAGACAGTAAAGCAGCAAGACAACTGCATCGAGTTACAGCAGATCTCCTCTTTATTTCATGACTTTATTCCTCTTCTCCTGGTTTTCATCTACAGCTGCATTCCTGTTCTTTCCCTCTGTTTCAGTGAACGTCACACTCCTCACGAAAACATTAAAGGGCTAGTAAACCAAAAAATAAATATTCTGTCATTAGTTACATTATGTGTCCTAAAGTTGTTCCAAAACCTCATACTGTTGTTATTCTTTTCAGTGGAAACACAAAAGGCGAAACTTGATGCAGCTCTTTTACCTACAATGACCACATTTGTGAAGCTCCAAAAAGCACCAATAATGACTCTTCTATTATATTCCAAAAAAAGTCATACAATTGTTTTGTGTGATGAACAGGCTAAATTACATGCCATTTGTCACGCCTTCCCCTGCAGCTTTCAGATCAAATATGGTGCCGTTGCAACTAAGGCTGATTAGAAATGCATGACTCCTGAATACATTTCCTATACATACATTTCACTGCAGTTTCCAAGTAAAATGAACACTAGTGGCAGTGAAACACCAACAACTTTTGTTCCTTTTCACACAAATTATGATTACAGGTGCATGGCATCATTTCTTTTTTTTTTCTTTTTTTTGCACAGTTAACCTTAAAACACTTTTACCATAGTGCATGATTTGTAAACTAATATATATTTAATGTTGCATCACATAATTCACTCCATATGAAAGGCTTTTTTGAGACAATGTAAACTTGCTCGAAAGCTCACCTGGTAAAGCATTGCACTTGCGATGTGGAGCACTCGGGTATGAGTCCCATGAAACAAATGGACATTGGAGAAAAAATGATATCACTTAAAGTGCCTCTTATGGACATGTTACCTCAAAAAAATGCAGTGAAATGTACCTGGAGTCATGTATTTCGAATGGACCTGGGTTGCACCTATGGGCCATTTTCAGTGGAAAAACAAGTAAACTTTTATTCTGTTCCATAATGTATTGTATGACTTCATTATACTTGGAATATAGAAGTTGTATTGACTACGTTTATGATACTTTTTGGACCTTGATAGACATGGTCACTTTAAACTTTAGTTGTAGTTCACTTCAAGAATTGCCTAGTGTGCGTCTTTGAAAAAAATAGCAGCATGCAAGTTAATATTAGGGTGGGTAAATAATGAGAAAATTCTCATTTTGGAGTGAACTTTTCCTTTAATTCAACCTGCTGTGGGAGGTCCGAGAGAGATGGAGAAAGAAAGGCAGAGAGAGAATGCTTAGGGAGGGAAAACTAAAGGGCAAGTGATTAATCACAAAAACACAAGCACGCTTATTGATTCGCTTCACTCCTTCACACACAAACAGCCTCATCCAAAGGGCAGGAAACTTCTGCATCCCCCGCAAAAAAATATATTTGGCTGACCAATGAGGTTAATTAGTGAGAGCAACACACACATAAACATGTTTACACACCAGTGAAGGACTGCTGGGACTGACAGATTATGTGATGGAGTCCGAGTGGGCGGATGTAGAAGTAGAGAGGGTGGATGAGTCCGTCTGTACAATACTGAAATGTCAGCACTAAGAATGAAACACAACAGGAGGCAAAGACAGGACATGTGAGTATGCCAGCTGCGAGAAAGAGCCAAAAACATTTCTGCTTCAGTTTAAATCAGAAAACTGGGTCAGTTTCCATTTCATGTTGACTAATGTGCTGCACTCATTTGGCAGGAGGAGAGACAGGAAGAGGGATGGAGGGAGCATGACAAGTCATGTACAGAGAGGTGGGAGAAGAAGGTAAAATCAGACTTCACCATCTCAGAAGCACAGTAAATCAAGATTTCAGATGAGTTTACCTGGTGCTGACACACTTCAAAAATGAAGAAGTTTTTTTTTTTTTCAGTTTGACAGGCAAGAACAGTGACAAGTTCCAGCCATAGATGGCCTAGAGACAGACAGTTCACAGACCATACGATGCCGATTGTACACTAAAAAAACAAGAGCTGCCTGAAATCATCCGCTTCAATCAGATTAGCTGTCTTTTTGTATTTTAAAAGAGTCAGGGTGCACAGGTTTTTAGTAGCCTGCTGGGAAACAAAGTTAGGTTAAAAGGTACAGCTAATAACAATGAAACATTGAGCATTTTGTTGTTCTTGTTTTTTAGTTACTGGTTTTTTTTCCATTTAAAAAATAATTGTTCAATATGTTTAAATACATGTTTTTTTAGATTTTGTTTAGAATAATATTAATATTATTAATTCATTTATTAATTCATTCATGCATGCATACATGCCATGTACACTTATGCCATTTCAACAATAAATATTAGGGATGCACGATATTGGATTTTTGCCGATATGCCGATAATTTTCGACTCATTTTGGCCGATACCGATATATAATTATTTTGCATTTTGGTTAGTTTTTAACAAGAACTTATTTGTTAGAATTTAATAAATGATAATAAAGTTATTTTATAATGACAGTACATTGAAGATTTGAAAATAACTGTTCGTGGCTTTGACTTTTTCTTTGTTCGTTGCAGATATTTAAAATAATTTTAAAAATAAATGTTACTAAATTTTGTTCATTAGTATTAGATTTTCTCTATCTATCTATCATCTATCTATCTATACAATCCTGACTCAAACATGTCTTTCCAACATTGTTTTCTTCAATTCCTTTAATAAAAATTAAAAAACTTGTAAACAGAATCTTTGAATGTGAAAATGAATCCACTTTGTTTTAAAATAATCAGTCTTTATTACTTTTGGATGGATGGAATTTCAGACCACAAAGTCAGCACACATTTTCCACTAATTTCTTTGGTGTTGTTTGTGCAGTAGTGGAGACTGCTGTGCAGTTATTTAAATGAGCACGCTGGACTGTTATTTCTTTCTGATTTACTCGCTTCTAAACATCTCATAAAAAGCTAACTGCGGTCGGATGCTTTAAATAAGTCAATCAGACAATCAGACTTCTTCCTGTCCTGTAAGTAAGTGGGCGGTTCTTGGCCAGAATAAACTACAGTAAGCACCAGACTTTATGCCCCAAGTCAGAAGTCTGGCTGCTGCGACGCTGGGACGAGAGTGGAGTGACTTTTTAGTGTTGTACTCTACCCTCACAGGATGGAGCAGTGTGACCTTTGACCCCACGTCTCTATGCATCTGTATGGTGCAGTGATGAGAGGCGGGGCCCGGGGACGGCACTACAGGGGATTAATGTAGACTCACACAAAGACAGCCTGACATCCTAACTGGGCGCTCCGACTGACTGACTGACAGCAGCCGGCCCCCAGCCACTCGCTGCTAACCACAAGAAAGATTAGCATTAAAAACGTGGCTACGTTCAACAATCCTGGCTTTTTCTGTCCACTGCTGTTCCTGATTTTCGTTCCAGAGCAATAAACACAAGGATTTCTATTCCACCATCCCTCTCAGCTGTCATCCCTCTCACTTACTTTCACTTCTCCCTCGTTCTTTTTTCCACAAGTTTTTCTCTTTCTCTCTATCTCTCTCTCTATCTCTATCTCTCTCTCTCTCTCTCTCTCCCTTTGTCTGAAAGTTCGACATACCGCCCCCTTTGCCAAACCTCCCCCCAGGCCCTCAAGTGCAGCTGCCAAAAATAAGACAGGCTGCCGAGGGGCCCTGGGGCCTTGTGTGTGCGTGTGTGTGTGTGTGTGTGTGTGTGTGACTCCTCCTTGCTGCTTGAGTACTTACACAACTGAATTCAGCCACTTGGATCTGTTTATTTAATATTCAGTCAGCTGTGGGGAGTGAGGTTAGCCACAGCATATAAAAGTCAGGCAGCGTGACCGAGATATACCCCTCGCACACACACATTATACACAAATACACACACATGCCATCTTTAACACACGCACACTCCCTCAGCACTATATACTTGAAAATACCAAGGGACGTGTAAACAAAGTTTACAAACTTATGGCTTAAGTATTTGTGTGTGTGTGCGCGCTATGGTACTAGCATGTTTCTGGGGAATTGGTAGCAATTGTTATCAAAATATATCAAAATATATCAAAATCCTCACCTTTTACCATCATGGTACCATAGTACCACCACATTATATACAGTATGTATGGTTTACTCATGGCTTAAATGCATGTGTGCATAAAAAGAAGTGTGCTTAATTATATTGAATGTGCACTGTTAGTGTACTTCGTGTCTTAAAATTATTTTGAAAAAATTTGCAGACGGTATAATAATAATGAAATAAAGGGCCATTTAAATTCATTTAAAGACTACACTTTCGTGACTGTGTTAATTAAACACACTTAAGCACATTTTTAAAATACTATTTTATTAACTTTTTTATTAATACTTTGTATTACTTTCAAATTAAATGTTTTACTTTAAAGTATATTTAAAACAATTATGTTTTAATTTTTTGGTCATAATTTTGACTTGTTGATTAACATACTAAAACACAAACTAAATGGCAACATTATCATTACAAATGTGTAATTACAGATATATTTTTCATGTTTCAATAGAAAACATAAATAACATGCAATTAAATGTCTGAAAACATTGCATTTTGCTCACATTTAAATATATTATTATATCATATTACAGTATATTTCTATAATAAGTGTTTTTATGTTACGATTTGCTGTTTATTTGTTTGTTTTACCTTGGTATATATGGAAATTCCATGGTATTTACCATGTGATACCATTGCTATGTGTTAGGGGGTTAGCAAAGTTTAAAAAGTCCTAGTTTAATTGATTGGGTGTGTGTGTGTGTGTGTGTGTGTGTGTGTGTGTGTGTGCGCACGCGTTTTTGTGACAAATGAGGACATACATTTGTATAATGACAAAGGTATGACAGGTATTACAAGGAGAAGGTGACTTTTCAGGACATTACCCCATGTCCCCACTTTTCAAAACGCTTATAAATCACACAGAATGGAGTGTATTGAAAATCTGAAATAGCACAAAGTCTCCTGTGAGGGGTAGGTTTAGGGGTAGGGTTGGTAAAGGGCAATAGAATATACGGTCTGTACCATATAAAAACCATTACGCCTATGGGATGTCCCCACTTTTCACAAATGTAAACCTGTGTGTGTGTGTGTGTCGTGCGTGCGTGCGGACCAAGGAATGTATTAATAAAGTTTACAAACTCTTTAAAGAGTATTTTGAAGTGTATGAATATAGTACATAATTATTCCATACCATAGTATGTATATCAAAGCCATACGATTTTACTATCTGAATCCACTTTACTGATACAGGACTTTTGTAAGTATCTCCTCTGTGACCTCAGTGACGTCAGCTCCTTACATTTTCATTTATGCTGACCAGGTGCATCTAATCTTGATAATATCTATACATATTCAATCAAATGAAAATTCCTGCCTGTGACATTTAATGATAAATAATAATGCAATTTTATGCTGACCTAGCTCAAGAGAACATTTTGAATACATCAGATATCCATAAACCGCTGATGAATGATAAGTTCACCATATGATTTCTTCCAACCTCATCCAAAACAACAAAACACTGGCATTTTGAACGGTTCACTAAACAGAAACACAACACATCCATTACCCTGCTCATTATTGCCATGGGGAGACAGCCTTATGATTACCAATTTTTGTGCATGCACACATGTTTTGCGGTAACAAAGTTCCCATCCCGGCATGCTCCAGTCCAGTCAGGACTGGCAGACTCCATGGCAACCCCTGAGGTCAAGGGTTATGGGGAAAGGTTGCTTTTATCTGCTAATGAGGTCGGTACCTAGGGCTCCTAATGTCTCTCTCGCCGGCTGGCCCTCTTTCCTCACTGCACGGCAAGCAGGGGGCAACGGCGATCTGAAAGAACAGACTTGACACCGATGCCATCCGTCCCCGGCATGGAGGGATCGGAGCCGAAGGGGGACTGGTCCCGAGAACAGAAAACAAAAGCCACAGAAATTGCAGTCAGTCCCCTGGAGGTCCACCTTGGTGTGTTTAACGTTTTCTCATGCTTATATCCTGCGATCGGCCGGTTTGGAGATCTGATGGATTGTCAAAGGTCTCAAATAGCTGATGGGCTACAGTGACTGCGATGCAGAGGACAACAGGTCTCCTGTGGGGAAGGTTGGGACCCCTCTCTGTATCTGTTGCACTAAACATCTATCTCTGTATTGTTATGTTTTTTTTATGTGGCCTGTACATGCTAACATGTTTGTTTATGCTCAGTGTGTTTCAAACGATGACACAAGAAAGACAGCTAGAATTCATCACTCTGGTCCGTGAGTACATCTTATACAAAATGAAATATTCTGTTTGTGTGTTCAGTTTTGTCCAGATATTTGTATGTGACTTGCAAATGACAAGCTAAAGCAGTTTTGATTTATAGATTTTTTTAACGGATTCTCACAAGAACATTTCCTGATCGCATTTCATCTCAAAACCAAAAGGAAAAAATAAGAAAACATATTTTGCTTCAAGAAAATAAAACCTGTTCTAAAGTTTTTTTTTTCTTTTTGTTGCATTAATGACAATATTTTCATGGCAATTAAGCACATATTCCTGTCAAATCTTTATTATTGTGATGTGTATGAATGTTTTGAGTACTTTTAATTTTTAGAGAATACATCAAGAATAACAAGAACACTAGTAAATAAGTGTAAATAAATTAAACGTTTTTATTTACTTTTTATTTATCACCTTAAAAGATTATTTTACAGTGTGTGTGTGTGTGTGTGTGTGTGTGTGTGTGTGTGTGTGTGTGTGTGTGTGTGAAGTAAAAATTATGCTTTGAGGTAGTAAAAAAAAATAAAGATTAGGCCTAAGTACTTTTTACAAGAAAATACTATTTCAGTCTTTATACTTCAAAATGTCATGTTTCATTTAATAGGCTAGCCTATTTGCAGTTTCCTTGTAATTATTTGTGAAATTTACTATCAACTAGGGGTGTTGCAATACACTGACGATGACGATAATCATGATATTTGAACAATGAAATATCGTTATTGTGTTAATTGGTGGTGTAATAAATTATATTTAAAAATGAATAGTACACACAGGACAATATGACACACCATAATCCAGCGGCATTATGGAGCGCTAAACTCTCTAAAATTGGTTTTATCTAGTCTGATAGGTCTAGCTCAATCTGACCTGGTGACATCATTGTCACATGGCAGCTGATTGGTTCTCTCCTGTATCGGTAGCCAATGAGCTCGCTGCACAATATTCAAATACCTGGCTTTTGTTTGCTGTAGCAGTTGGCAGCTTGCTTCAGAAACCCTCCACCTTCCCCAGCTCCACCTGTATAGATCTGCTACGAGGTGATTCATGTATGCTATATGGGGGTTATTCATATATGTTATATGTGTAGCAGCAGTATTTCTTACATGCTCACAGCAGCATGTTGTGGATGTATTGGCAGTAGCAAGTCTCGATACTTGCTCTGCCGCAGCAGCAGCGTAGCAGATCTGTTCCACCAAGACCAAATACATTAACATGGTCATGTACATTACCATACCAATCCCTCCGAGAGTTGTCATGACAGAACTATCGTTATCATGAATTTTTGTGCCCATGATAATCGTGTAGTGAAAAATCTGATATCACAACAGGTTTACTTGCAAATTTTGACTGAAAAAAAATTCTACACCATTTTCTTCAGTACTCTTTATATGTGTGTGTGTCTGTGTGTGTGTGTGTGTGTGTGTGTGTGTGTTTATACCTTAAATGTTTGTAAATATATATATTTAATGAAATGAGTATTTGTGTGAAAAAGGACCTGGACATGTTCTTGACCAGTTTTGAGAGATTCAGATTCCAAAACCTCATTCACACCATCATGTTGTAAAGGCCTGAGAAAATAGTCCATTAACTCCTGATTTAGCCTGAGTGTCATGTAGTCGCTTTTGTGTACTAGTGACAATCTCTGAATAGACATCACCAGCCTCCTCCCACCCCTCCATCTCTCTCTCGCTCTCTCTTTTCTGAGGGAACAGTGTGAAGAGGTTTTCTGTCACATGTGTACGAGCGACAAGGCCTTTGTCTTGAGGCCAGGCTGTTTGTTTAGCCTTTAAGTGAGTGGTCTGCCTTACATATTGAATGAAGAGGGTGGAGAGATAAACAAAGAGAGAGGGAGCGATAAGAGGAGAGGGAGACCAGTAGAACAAAACTTGTAGAAAATGATGGACCCTCCTGTGGGATTAGCTGGTAGAAGTGGCCTAAAGACAAAGCCATAGAAAAAGAGATAATCAGTATAAACATGATTTATTATCAAATGGATAATTCCAGTCCTGGGTGATTCCAGCTCATTTTGAAGCTTGGTTTTTTTATGTTCCACAGAAGAAAGAAAGTCATTGGCTTGGAATGTCAATGTTAAACTAATCCTTTAATGAGAACTCTGTAGCTCTTGTTAACATTTCTTAATCCAAGTTGCACGACAGGAATCCAGGGGTCCATCAGTATGGCGTGACAGGGACTAAATCATTGATATAACACAGACGTTCAGAGGTCATGATGGAAATTGTTTTTGCCTGCGGCCTTTAAGTTCTAGTAATAAGAACTTATTAACAAAAACAGGAAGTAACTTGAGTAATATGAGTGAATCCTTTTGTAATGATTGCAACCACATTTATGCTGCCTTACAAAAACGTACTAAAAGAAATTGTGTACACACACAAACAATTTATTTGTAAGACCACTGCATCCTGAAGTGAACATCTAAAATACAGGTAATGCTATGCAGAATAAAAGAGTCATTTTATAATAATACAGAATTATTTTAATTTCAATACTTTTGCAATTTGAAAAACTATATTCACTCATACACAAAGTGTATCATAAATGAACAATTATTCAATTATTATTGTTAAATGAAACAATTCCAAATAGCAGCTAACTTAAAGGGATAGTTCACCCAAAAATTTAAATTCTGTCATCATTTACTCACCCTCAAGTAGTTTCAAACCCGTATAAATTTCTTTGTTCCGCCGAACAGAAAGGGAGATATTTTGAAGAAAGTTTGTAACCAGGCTGTTTTGGGGCACCATTGACTTCCATAGAAGGAGAAAAAAATACTATGGAAGTCAATGGTGCCCCAGAACTGCTCTATTTCCCACATTCTTCAGAATATCTTCCTTTGTGTTCGGCAGAACAAAGACATTCATACAGGTTTGGAACTACTTGAGGGTGAGTAAATGATGACAGAATTTTCATTTTTGGGTGAACTAGCCCTTTAATTCACGCAATGTGTCTTTTTGCATAATTTAAATGGTAAATGTGGGCCTTTTTATTATTTGAGTCACTTGTTAAAAGTTGCTAAAAGTTGCCAAATCAATTTTAAAAAGAGCTAAATTCGTTGCTAGGTGCTTTTGGAAGAAAACGTTGTAAGTGTTAGTCCGAAAAGTTGCTAAATTTAGCAAGAAAGTTGGCAACAATGGGTCTGAGGCGCACAGTTCCCCCGCCGACCATGACCCCAGCTTCGGCACGAAATCCAGCACCATTGCAGTGGAAATGGGATAACTGATTACACTTGAATTACTTTAAATTGTTTCATTTTTTACTTCTAAAATGCTTGTTAAACGAGTTTAAATGGTGGTATTGTATATATTTTAAAATGGTTTAAAATATGATGTGTTAAGGACTTGGACAATATTAAACCAGTGGAATATTTGACAAAGGTTTAGAGGATGTGTTATGGTTTATTTGTCATGGTACCAAATGTAGTTTCGCAGATCTACTAAATTTCTACTTACATTTACTCAATTCATGAGGTATATTTAATTGATTTCACTGTTTTAAAATGTGCTCCATATTATTATGCACAACAACATTTTTCACTGACAAAAATAAGACAACAATTTAAACATTATTTTTAAAAAGTTTTTAAAGTTTTTAATGACAAAAACTGACAAAAATCTTTTTTTTTGTCAACGAATAAAAACGAGGCAAAATGTTAGGGAGAGATAATTGGGCAGAGCTATTGAATAGGCAGAGTTGCATCAGTACAAGTTAAAAATGCTTGATCATCATGTGATTCATTTAGACTTCAGAACAAATCTTTTAAATGTATATATATATATATTTTTTTTTTTTTTTTGACATGCCACATGAAGAACTGTGGCAACGTCTCCAAGATGCTTCAAGAGATCTACCTTAAGAAGTTTGTTCAGTTTGATGTCACGGTGGAACACTTCACGCAGTCAGCACACATACGCAGCCTGAGTCGCCTGCCTCATGACTTGGCGTGCTAAGCTCTCATTGACCCCTCACGAAGTCTCCCAAAGCCTCGCAAGGAGAGGGACATTAGAGAATCATGACATAATGGTCATTGTAGTCCTTCCAGTCCAGCAGCTGGATGATCTCTGGATTGTGAGGGCGATCTCCATTGGAAGACATTGCTGATACCTAGGCTAAAAGAAAGACAGTTGGTAAAGTGGAAGTTGTTTTACAAATAAGGACTTGTTTGTATATACTTAAAGAAGTCGTATGTGATTATTGGTAATAAGAGATGTTTTATGTTGAAAACAGCGAGAGGAGAACATAGAGAGTGCATCCTACATACAATGCATAAACCTTCCCTGTATTTATCAGGCTTGTCGACGTATTTCACAGCCACCTGATGGAGAAGACAAACAACGATTAACTTGCGTGTAGAGGCCACATCATTCATGTCATTAAATCTAAACAGACGAGTTTTGTAAAGTTTGACGTAATTTAAATCCAATCAGTAGAAAAAGATACAGTGAGAGGGCTTGCAAACAATAGAATGATATAACAAAATGATGAAGATAAGACAGGGCAAAATCAATTTGCTAGCTAGATACGTTTGTGCTCATCCTCCAAATGTCTCGCCTCAGCACTACTTTTAACAGACTATACAGTCATTTGGCGCTGTCAACATTAACGCGTCAATGCATGCGATTCATTTTACAATCCTTAACGTGTTAAAATAATTGAACGCAATTAATGCAAAATTACTGAAGCACAATTTCTATTCTAACCCTTTAACCCAATTTTGCTTCTCTGCTTGCGATCAGATTATTTTAAGCTGCTAAACTCCGGGGAAGTTTTCAGTCCAATGATCCAGTAAGCGAATGCATTCAAACAATCCATCCAAAACAGCGCTAATATAAAGGAAACCAGGCTGATTACATCAGAGATTGCAGAGAGAACAGAGACTCGCATTGCGTTTTCAGTGAATTATTCATTCCAGTGTGTTTCGCTTTTAAACACGAGCTCTGTCATATTCTGTGATTGTCTCTGAAGAGCGAGAGCCCTCACATGTCATGCGCTTGTGTGAAGTACAGACTGAACGGAGTGTCAACACATCCCACCGCTGTATGGCCAGATGAGACGCAAACTACGGTTTCTCGACTGGATAATCAGTCTCTAAAGTTTTGATGGATGAAGACTGCAATCAAGGTAAAGACGATTGCAGTGGCGTACAGGAGTCGTACAGTACAGTAAGCACGGGTGAGTCCGTTATAATAATGCGTGTATGAGCAGGGCGGTCCTTAGGGGGGTGCAACTGGTGCGGTCGCACCGCGGCAAACGGACCGAGGGGGGTCCTTTTTAATATTTTAATCAATTGACAGCCCTAGTTAAAAGATAAAACAAGTGCAGTTGACATGGAAGTTCAAACATATCTTATTAAATTGTATTTTATAAACAATCTCATATAATTATTGAAGCTTTAGGTTTAGCGATAGGCCTATTATTTTAATCATTAGAGACTACATGGAATATTTCCCACTTTAAAAAATAGTCTTGTGACATGACAAATAAAGTACAAAAATTGCACCAAAAAATTATATATAAAATTAACACTTATCTATTCATTACTGAAGAAAAGTGAGGAAAAGGGTGTCCTTTAAAAGTAGAATGTTTTTTTTGTAGTAATTCGTATAAGAGGACAGGTCCCCTAATAATGAATTAATTTACTAGAAATGGATATCTAGGTATAAATGATAACTTTTTGATGTTGTAGTAGCTTTAGTCATAAACTGTGCTAGATATAGTCAAACCAAAATGTATTCAGACACCTGAAAGTCAGCAGAGACCAGGACAACTAGATGAGCCCCAGATACAGATCCCCTGTAAAGACCTTGTCTCAGACGACCACCGGGACAAGACCACAGGAACCAGTTGAGTCCTCTGCACAATGTGACTTTGCTGCAGCCTGGAATTGAACTGGTTTCATCTGGCCAGAGGAGAACTGGCCCCCCGACTGAGCCTGGTTTCTCCCAAGGTTTTTTCTCCATTCTGTCACCGATGGAGTTTTGGTTCCTTGCCCCTGTCGCCTCTAGCTTGCTTAGTTGGGGACACTTCATTTCCAGCGATATCGTTGACTTGATTGCACAGATACTATTTAAACTGAACTGAGCTGGATGATGACATCACTGAATTCAATGATGAACTGTCTTTAACTGAAAAATGAGTGTTTACTATTGTCCCTTTGCATTATTGACACACTGTTTTCCTAATTAATGCTGTTCAGTTGCTTTGACACAATCTGTATTGTTAAAAGCGCTATATAAATAAAGGTGACTTGACTTGACCTTCAACATTTCTCACATTATATCACAGTTTATTTGCTATCGTTTAGAAAATGGTAATAAAATATGACAAGACCTCAGAGTTAAACTGTGTCAGAACACATTAATCTTGATCATGTCAGATTACTTTGATTGAAAGGTATGTAATGGATTACAGTCAACCAAAAATTATTCAGCTGTTAAATTTAAGTACACAATTAGATAATACCGTTTTAGGTCAACCAATTACCAAGCAATGTTTAATTCTGTTCAGTCCTGGCTATCCGTCAACGGACAAACTCATGAAAATTCGCTAATACATCGCTATAAAAATCACCAAACAATCGCTTAAAATCACATGTCAAATTCACTCATCACCATGGCCTTCAAGTTGTTTGTTCCTCCTGGTGTCTTAGCTTTTAATATGTTCAGATAGCATTTTATTGTGTGTTGCAGTCTGTGGTTTTACTTTGTTTTTTAACATTTATTTATTTATTTTTGATGATGTTGAGTCATTTGCGTATGTAAATGTGCTACATATCTAGAGAATCATATCTGCAGCAGCTTGTATTGTGCTGTATCATGCATCTGTCCTTCCCCAATATCCCAGAATCCTTTGATAAGACTTTTAGGCCGTCCAACAAACATTAAAGTAACACATCTGCTCTTAAAAGTTTACCAGTAATAACTTATCATTTGGCATGAGGCTCTTCTCTTTTATGACCTCAATAAAACTAGATTCCAACATGATTCTATTACAAACAGCCAAATCATTCTGCTCAAAATCGAATGGCATCTAACACAAAACTAAGCTGCTCGCGGCTGTGAGCATATGGGCATACGGCACACCGAACATTTGGAAAACTATTCATGGAGATCTCGTCCTTGAGTAGATCTCACAGAGCACTCCATCATACAAATTAATGATTTTACGTTTCCTCAGAGTTTCTCGTTTATCTAAGCAGCAGACGCTCCATCGGTTTGGTCCATATCTCAAAGTGCCATCAAAGACCAAGGCCTTAGGAAGGAAATGATGTTATATTGGCTCAACATTGAGTTACAGATCAGAATGAAGACATTTTGGCATTTTAGTGTTGTTTGCTTAGGCAAAAATATTAACATATATAATACCAAAAATATTATTGAACAGACCTGTTGGGGACTGGTGACTTGTAACCACACAAAACACCCTAGCAACCATCCAGAACACCACGGCAACCGGATATCAGTGCTCGAAAACAACAAGCAGCACCAAGAGTTTAACAAGCAACACTCATATTTTCATTTAAAAATGGCCAAAACCAGTTTAAATAACCATTATGAGAGTCAAGAGAGTATGAGAGTGTCCAAGATAAAAGGAAAATCTTTTTAAAAATGTAAACTCCTTATTCATGTTGGTTTCATTTAGTTTAAGAAAAGTTTTAGTTTTATACCACTATATAGCAAAAATGGCATGTGGTGTCGCCATCAAGCAAAAAGTAATAATGAAAATGAGAGTACAAGTGTTTTTAAATGTTTGGGTTTTTTTTCAAGATAAAAAGTTTTTTTTTTTTTAATCATGAATTAATTCTTAAATATCATTGTTTTCATCAAAAGTAAATTTTACAACCCGAACTAACCTTGCCATGTCATGAAAAGGTTCTTTTAAGAGACTTATTGACCATGACACAAAATCACACTCTCTATGTACTTCTTTTGAATAAGTAATTACTTTGTGTATGTTAAAAAGCATGTTCCATATGAATGTGTGTAGTATGAATGTAATTCAGATGTTCTACATTCTCCCATGGCATCAAATGCACATTTCAGAGTCAAAGAGGTCATAGAAAGCAGTTTCTGGTTCCCCAAAGAATCTAAAAAGAACCTTTTTTTTTCCTAGTATGAAGAAGGCTCATAACATAGATGCGACCCTTTAATTTGTGCTCCGAAGATGAACGAAGGTCTTGCGGGTTTGGAATGTCACGATGGTGAGTAATTAATGACAGAATTTTCATTTTTGGGTGAACTATCTCTTTAATATGTTTTGGAATAGATAAATAGATAGACAAACCAATGTATGCACACAAGCTGCCTGTAGCTATGATAAGCATCGGCCAGCACGTTTCGATCGCAGTCATCTTTCCAAAGGTCTGATCTCACCCGTCAGCTATGGCAGGCCTGACATTATCAGGGGAATTCTCCTCTTCCAGTCTGGTACATGGCAGAGATTCCAGTGCTATCTGCCGCATTGGCTTTCTAACAGTCCCGCTGTGTTAGATTGATATTATTAGTGGTGCACGAATGCAATTGGCACTATTACTTCAGCTAATACTAAAGGTGAATGATTTGAACAAACCCCTAAACCTAAACTATAGCATATACACTACAGTTTAAAATTTTGGGTTGGAATATTTTTAAATGATTTTTTTTGTCTCTTTTGCTCACTAGTGCTGCATTTATTTGCTCAAGAATACAATACATACATTGTGATATTGTGAAATATCATTAGAATTTAAAATAGCTGTTTTCTATTGTAATATACTCGATTGAAAACTCAATTTCTCCAGTTTTAGAAATCAGAAAGCAGCACATTTTTGGTTATCATCAATATCAAAAACAGTTGTAATATTTTTGTGGAAACAATTCTTTTTTTCAGAACTGTCAGATTGATATTATTAGTGGTGCACGAATGCATTTGGCACTATTACTTCAGCTAATACTAAAGGTGAATGATTTGAACAAACCCCTAAACCTAAACTATAGCATATACACTACAGTTTAAAATTTTGGGTTGGAATATTTTTAAATGAATTTTTTTTGTCTCTTTTGCTCACTAGTGCTGCATTTATTTGCTCAAGAATACAATACATACATTGTGATATTGTGAAATATCATTAGAATTTAAAATAGCTGTTTTCTATTGTAATATACTCGATTGAAAACTCAATTTCTCCAGTTTTAGAAATCAGAAAGCAGCACGTTTTTGGTTATCATCAATATCAAAAACAGTTGTAATATTTTTGTGGAAACAATTCTTTTTTTCAGAACTGTGATGAAATCAGAACAGTTTAAAAGAACAGCATTTATATGAAATAGAAATCTGTAACAATGTAAAAGTCTTTAGTGTCACTTTTAATGCATCCTTGCTAATTCTAATCATTTTGTTCGGTCAAAAAC
The DNA here is from genome assembly GCF_001515645.1 of Sinocyclocheilus grahami. Taxonomy (NCBI): domain Eukaryota; kingdom Metazoa; phylum Chordata; class Actinopteri; order Cypriniformes; family Cyprinidae; genus Sinocyclocheilus; species Sinocyclocheilus grahami. Next base: position 545,396 of record NW_015505700.1, read on the forward strand.
TGCCCTAAAACCTTTTGAACGGTAGTGTAACTTGTTTCACAACGTTTGTGCTACAGACATGAATGATGCATAAAACCCTGCAGCATTTTGAAGGAATGACAAAAAAAAGTGATCAGTTGTTGCCAGCTGGATGAAAAAATAAAAAACAAAATCCCATATGAGTGACTCAAGCCATACTGTATCCAGGGACAACAAGCAACAGACTTAGCAAACAGCCAAAACACACTGACAACCACATAGTAACGTGTTAAAAACAAACACCAAAAAAAAGCCTACTTTAATATAATGTTAATATTTCGATTCAATTCCATTCAATTCCATTCCATTCAATTCTATTCAATATTTATAAAATAAAAACCAAAAGCTTTTCATACAGGCAAGCCAGTTAAATCAAATGAAAATTCCTACTAAATCCACAAAGGCTAGTAGAGAATGAAGGAGCACCTTTGCTCTCATAAGAACACTCATCTCTTTTTGAAATATACTTTCAGACTGTGCTTTACAGCAACCGAGCAGATTTTTCCCACTATAAAGTTGATTTGGTGGAAAAGTTTGGCCTCGCTGCTATGAGTGACAGCAGAGAGAAGAAGAGGGGGAAAAAACTGTAAAATCTGTATCTGGCTGAAATATAGATATAAGGAGAACAGACCGTGAAGAATGGCTTTTGGTCCTCTAAAAAGTTTGCATATCCACCTTAAATGTGTATGAGAACAAATGATTGTATAATTAGTTCAAATCCACTTTAGCCTATGTTGAAACCAGAATACTAAAGGTTATGATAAATGATTGATTGGCTGCCCGCAACATTCTTATTATCTTAATTATTTCTTTCTACTTTTCAGCTGTACAAATGTGTCAAAGATTGCACTTACAGCTGTTGAATTGGTTTTTCAATGTAAACTATCCTAATTTAAAGGCAATGTGATGTTTGTACACGTCAGTAAGCCTACACGTAAAATGGTTTGTATGATATTATGCTCCAATCCTCTAACTCAGTGGTTCCCAACCCTGGTCCTGGAGGCACCCCAACACTGCACGTTTTGTCAAACAATCAGCTCATTAGTAGAGACTCCAAGACCTGAAACTGGCGTGTCAGAGAAAGGAGACATGCAAATTGTACAGTGTTGGGGTGCCTCCAGGACCAGGGTTGGGAACCACTGCTCTAACTTGTTACTTTAGTGTTGATGATTATCACTAGAAAGTACACACCTTGTAGTGCATCGTGTAAGTATGGCAGCTGGGATTCAGCTCTGGTGAAGGAGCTGGCTGTTTATTTTTGATTGGATTGTGCCCTCTTGTGCTCAAACATGGCATGACCAGCATAGACCCCCATAGAGACAAATACTTTTCTGTGGCTGTTACCACATTTTACTGTTTGTTTCAGTTCATTGTACATTTAATGTGCGCTTAAGATGAATAGATTCAGAAAATATCTAATTTACACAGCTTACAAGCAGAAAATCACAAGTCACAGCACAGTCACAGTACATTTCATCATATGAGGTGGTTGACAATTGACTACCAGGGGTGTCCAAACTCGGTCCTGGAGGGCCAGTGTCCTGAAGAGTTTAGCTCCAACCCCAATTAAACACACCTGAACCAGCTAATCAAGCTCTTACTAGGCATACTAGAAACTTAAAGGCAGGTGTGTTGAGGCAAGTTGGAGCTAAACTCTGCAGGACACCGGCCCTCCAGGACTGAGTTTGGGCAACCCTGGACTAGACAAATACTATGCCGAAAAGTTTGGGGTCGGTAAGATTTATTTTTATTTATTTATTTATTTTTGAGAGAGAGAGAGAGATGTATGCTTTTATTCAGCACAGATGTGTTAAATTGATCAAAAGTGACAGTAAAGGCATGTATAATTATAAAGATTTTGTTTAAACAGAAAATAAATGCTGTTCTTTTGAAGTTGTCTTTTTAATTAATTAATTAATTTTATTATTATTATTATTTATGATGATGATGATAAGATAATGTTTGTTGAACACAAAATCAGCAGGTTAGAATGATTTCTGAAGGATCATGTGACACTGAAGACTGGAGTAATGATGCTGAAAATTCAGCTTGGCCATCAAAGGGATAAAAATTAAAAATATTCTTTTAAAAAGTAATATTTTACTGTTTTTACAGTATTTTCAAATAAATATTCCGACATCAAACTTTTCTATTATTCTATTATATATTAGTAATATTAATGTTAATAAAAAACATCAATTCTATATTTAATGTAATATAATAATAATATTATTATTATTTTATTAATTATACATGAGATCTTATTTACACATTTCACATGTAGAAAATCACAAGTCACAGTATAGGCACTATATAGCGATTCCAATTTTTTTGATCAAAACTGTGAATAAAGTGCATAAACTGTCATTACACCTGAACAACAGGCTGTCACATAAAATACTAGGCATTAAAAAACGTCCTGTAAAAACATCCAACTTTTGTCAAAACGACGGCGATGACTTCCTCCTCCTCACCCCACAGAGCATATGGAAGGGGGACGTTCTGGAGTGGGTCTTCTGTGAGGCTCCTGGGGACTCCGGGTCACTTTCTGGGTCAGAATGTAATTGCGCTGCTTCCGGAGCAGCAACGTACACGGGGACAGCGGGAAGAGACGGCCGTGACTGATTCACAGATAATTTAGTCTTTTCCTCCTCAAAAGCCTTCAGGCCTCTCAAGTGGATCACAAAATTTGACGTTTGCTGTTCCAAAGACATGAAATCCTCATGGATCTCTGAAAACTGTCACCGGAAAGAAAGGAAATGATTTACTGAACAAATCAAAGCATATAAAAAGCAAGAATATGCTCTATTTTTGTCTGCGTTATAGTATTTAGTCAGTCAAGTGCTGTCAAACGATTAATCGTGATTAATCGCATCCCAAATTAAAGTTTTTGTTTACATAATATATGTGTGTGTACTGTGTGTATTTATTATTTATATATAAATAATAAATACACACACATGCATGTATATATTTCAGAAAAATATGTCATGTTTGTATATTTATATATAATATAAATTATATGAATATAAATATATACATGGATAGTGCTGTCAAACGATTAATCACGATTAATCGCATCTAAAATACAAGTTTTTGTTTGCATAATATATGTGTGTGTTCTGTGTATATGTATTATGTATATACAGTATAAATACACACACATACAGTATATTTTTTGAAAATATTTACATGTCTGTATTTATATTCATATATATATTTAATATCTAAACTTAACATATTTTTCTGAAATATATACATGCATGTGTGTGCATTTATATATACATATACACAGCACACATATATTAAGTAAACAAAAACTTTTATTTTGGATGCGATTAATCGCGATTAATCGTTTGACAGCACTAGTAAATATTTTCAAAATGTATACTGTATGTGTGTGTATGTGTATATATACATAATAAATATACACAGTACACACACATATATTATGTAAACAAAAACGTTTATTTTGGATGCGATTAATCGCTTGACAGCACTAATTATATAACTCAAATCTGTAGAATGCAAATGAGGTATGAAGATATACATTTACATTTAGTCATTTAGCAGACCCTGAAAAGTGCCCTGGGTGCATTGTCACAAAATGTATATAATTATCGCTCAGCTCTAATCTGCTGAATGTAACTATAAGATATTAAGATATGAAGTCATTATAAACATTAACATCATGATTTTCTTGAAAGCTGATTTGAAACGATGTGTATTGTGAAAAGTGCTATACAAATACATTTGACTTGACTATCTAACAAGTTGAGGCTGTTGTTATCTGTAAATGTCTTCATACCAGATCAGTGTTGGACTGTAATAACTCTTTGGTCCATGTAGAGTTTATGGTGGTACCGAAAGTTTCGTTGAGACGCTGATGACTGCTGCGAAGTGCCTGAGGAAGATCAGCCAGCAAAAACACACTTATTCAGGCTTCAATGCATGAAAGTTGCCGTATTGGCAATGTATACTTGTCTTGATATGCCTATTTCTGAAACTTGTAAAACTTGTTCAGAAATGACTATATCATCTTTTGTGTGTACTGACCTGTAAAAGGTTTATATTGGTTTCCAGCTGTGTCCGGCACTGTTGGACTTTGCTTTTGAACTGACCGAGCTCACTGAACAGGCTCTAAAACACAAACACAGACACATATATACAGTAAACATTCGTCACTGAGTGCCACTGTAAGATTTGATATGGCAATAGTGCATCACCTCAGTGTCTGTGAGGACGGCGTGAGGGTCGTGTGCTTCCTGTGTGCTGTCAGGCCTCAGAGTCACTCGGGTGTGTAACTCCTCCAGCAGAGCCCAGCGCTTCTGTAACCCGCTCTGAACTGCACACACACTCACGTCGCACTCACGCTGAACCTGCAGCAGAGAGCGCAGACCGCTCAGCCTGAGACACAGAACATCAGCATTATAAACACAACAATACAACACAATCATAAAAAGAATACACTAAGGCTGAATATCAGTTCAGAACAGAAAGGGTGCTGCATGAAAACTGACTAGATAAATACTGTGCCAACGTTTGGCGTCAGTGAGTGTTTATTTTTTGTTTTTTTTTAAAGAAATAAAAACCTTCATTTAGCAAGGATGTATCAAAGTGATCAAATGTGACAGTAAAGACATTTATAATGTTCAAAAAAAAAATGTAAAAAATATTTCAAATAAATGCTGTTCTTTTCAATTTTCTAATTTCTAATTTCAAATTTTTATAAAAACGTTTCACCGTTTCCACAAAAATATTAATGTTTGTTCATTACAATATGAACTTTTGCTTATTTTTACGTTTTTACTACTGCCCTGTTAACCTCTACCTATAACTTTTTTTTTTCCTTTATATTCTCAATTTTATCTTTATTTTTCGGTAATTCTGTATATTAACTTACATAACTTGCCTGATTTATGTACACTGTCATGTAAGGTTGGACACTTATGTCTCATAATCTCATAATATGTCTCATATTAAAAACATTTTAATATAAAGATTTAAGCATGAAATTTGTTTTGTAACAATTATTAACTGTGTACACTGTAAAAAAAAAACGTAACATTGTTGCCCACTGCCTTCAAATTTTTTCTGCGTGATGCAGTTGTTTCAACATGCGTTTTTGAGCTAAAACAACAGTTACACTAGTAACAACTTTCTAGTCAACTTTCAACTTAGTTGAGAGCCAATAAACTTACATTTTCTTGTTTATACATTTATTTTTTAAATTTCTAACATTTATAAAAAATTTGTTATATCTACAAAAAAAATGTTGCCATGGCAAAATCTAAATATTTTTTTACAGCGTATGTGCATAATATTTATTTATTATATAAATACATATATTTTTTTTTTTTTTTTTTTTTTTTTTTATAAAAACATATTTTTTTTTTTTTTTTTTTTTTTTTTTTTAATGGATGTGTTGGAGTGGATATTGAATATTCGGCATACATGAGAACTCCTTCAGTGCCACCTAAAAGCATCCCAGGATGCACCTTATGATGTTTGTTGAGAGAATTAACAAAACTGACATCTAAAGAGTGCCGACTAAAGAAATCAAAATATAAAATAGTTTTGATTTGCGTAACATTTTTGGTCACTGTATCTTCTATAATTCTTTTTTTTTTTTGCATGTGATAATTTTAATGACTTTACAATTAAAAATGATTAGGTGTGTCTGATCTTTTGTCTCTGGTCATAAGCATTGACAATACGAGTGCACAGATGATCATTAAAGTGCCCCTGTTATGAATTTTTGAAAATTACCTTTCAGGCAGTGTGTAACACAGCTCTAAGTGAATGAAAACATCCTGCAAAGTTTTCAATCTGAAAGTGCACCGTGTATAAAGTTATTGTCTCTCAAAAGAAAGAGTCGACTGTGAATCATTGAAACGAGTCTTTGAAACGAATCCCAAGCCTTTCATGTTGAGGTCAACATGAAACATTAGCATATTGCCCGCCCACTTGTTGGTCATTTCACGTTGGTCTGAATATAAATGCAAATTCATTCTTTGCCACTAGGTGCGCATTTGGAGCGGTAAAAATAGCGGTTTCCCCAGTAACGCTGTACACAAAGCAGCACTGCGTTCACAAACGCTGCTTTATCAGGCATTACAGGCGAGATTAAATGAAAACCAATCACTGCAGATTAGCGTCACGCAAAGGAGGGGTTTAGAAAAATGAATCGTTGAGCGAATCGTTTGGGAGTCGTTGAGCAAGTAAGGTAAAAATAAATGCATATTATAAGACAATCAAAGTGTTTTTTGACCTTGCATGCATGTCAACCTGTTGTTGGGGACTCCCAAAACCAAAATATGAACCTTTCATTACCCATAATAGGGGCAATTTAAAATGAAACTGGATATTGAGAGGCAGAGCATGAGAGATGTCTCTTCACATGACAGCTTGTTTTCTGAAATCATACATGACACAAGACTGGGTGCATTTTGGTGGAGTTCAAACCTAGAAACAACCACACACATAGAAGCCTGAACAGTTTGTGACAACGGGTAAATATTTGTCAGATCTAGGTCATCTCACCTGTCCCTCAGGTAAGAGCGTATATGGTTAACTCTGTCTTGAAGAGCACAGTTCTCCTTTTCCTCAGTTTCTTCCTCATAACTCTTCCTGTGGAGAGTCCGAGACACTGCCTGAATGCAAAAAGACAAAAGATTATTCGTATTTACAAACATCACAGATTCCTGTTCAGCGGGATCAACAAGAGCATTCGGTTTCCAACAGCAACATAATATGAAACGAGAATGACAATATATGTAATGAGCTCGACATGACAGCATAATGACTGCTGACACATTCTATTAATGACTGTGTTCATTCATGCAACACCCATCCATTACAGACGCACCTCTAGTCTGGTGAGGAGGCCTCGTATGTGTGGCTCGCTGGGGTCCGGCAGGGGCTCGGGCAGGAGGGACACCACTAAACCATCCGCTAGAGCATTGACCTGGGATTCAAGATGACTTGCATCCTGCTGTGGATTTATGCTAATAAGATAAATGAAACAAATGTTTTTAACCAAGTGTAGAGTGGTGCAGGTATAACGTCAGAACAAGGAAGACTAATTCGCTGCTAGTTCCTTCGAGATTTTCCTATGGGGTTGTAAGATAAGATTTTAAAGATAACACAGTTTGGGGTGTGAGTGTATGCCGTTTATGTTGTAGAACAAAACGTCAAAGTATCATCAAGTTATGTTTACCACAGGCTTTATTTTACTCATACATTGAAAACCCCCCAAAATCTTGAAGAAATCAGCAGCGAATTAGTCTTTTGGGTTCTGACAACATCTATAACACGACAAAATTGTCTTTTGTTTTGAATTCCAGTCAGCCCCAGGAAGGAGGGTTTCGATTAAAGGAATTTTCTAGGTTCAGCGCAAGTTAAATTTATGGCATGCTAATGATTATGAAAGAAAATACATTTGGTTTGTCTCTCAATCCTTGAAAAAATATATATAACAAAAATCCTAATTAATAAATAAATAAATAGTTTGTATAGTACTACTACAGGCATATAATTACTTATTATTTATTTATTATATTTGTTACCATGAGACCAGTGTGTTATGTTAACATTTAGTAATGCATTATTAAAATCAAAAGTTGTATCCATTGATAATATTTAATGTACCTGAACTAACATGAATTTTCAATGAATAGTTGTATTTTTTTAACTAGAGTTAACAGATTAATAAATACTGTAACAAATGTACTGATCATTGTTAGTTTATGTTAGTTAATGTATTACTAATCTTAATTTAAAGGGCCTTATTTTCCCACTTAAACTCATATTGTACCCGGAACAGTCCCCTACTATTCTGTTTCATCGTCAACATTGGTTAATTTATTTATTCTTGAAATGTTATGACTTTTTCTCATTTAGGGTCATGGATCTACATGCAAAGTTTCGACACATAGATGTGTTTTGGAAAGGCTATACAAATTTTGGTGAGTTAAATGGTGTTAGTTGGCTTCCATGTAATTTGCCAAAAATCAACACTTTGAAAAACAGCAAAGAATCAGGTAAAAAAAAAACTTGAAATACTTTATGAAATTTTAAGACAAGTACTTTTTAAATTTAAGACTCAAAGGGGAAAACTGTTTGTTTAACACAATAGGAGTTCATAATTTACCATATTTATATTTTGTTTTGGTCGCTGACAAGCTACAATTGAGGCTTTATGTAAAAACAAGACTATAGTGTTTTTCATAGTGTTGATATTTGGTGAACCGCATGGAAATCAAAAGGGTTCAATTTGACCCCTAAATCAAACACAGTAGTCATATTTTCAACACAATAGGAGTGTTATTAAATGTGCAATTATGTGAACAAGAGAATTTTGGTATTTGGTATATTTACAGGATTTGGTCTGTCTCACCTGGCTTGCTGGTTTGCAGCAGTTTGTCTCACTATCACTTCACCATTGCATGGGAGATGCTGAGAAAATGACACATGACAATACATTAATATTTGCTTATGTGACATAATGTCATTAGTTAAAACTGGCAGAGGATGCGAAACTAAAAACACTATTGTTCTGAAACATATTTCAAAGCGCGTTTTAAATTAATCTAGATTTAAAGGGGTCATATGATGCGATTTCAATTGTTCCTTTCTCTTTGGAGTGTTACAAGCTCTTGGTGCATAAAGAAGATCTGTAAAGTTGCAAACACTAAAGTCTCAAATCCAAAGAGATATTCTTTATAAAAGTTAAGAGTCAACCACGCCTACCTAAAACGGCTCATTCTAACACGCCCCCACATGTCTACATCACGATGTGGGAAAATTAGCATAACGCCGGCCAAATGTTCACGCAAAGAAAGAAGGCGTAACTTGTATTCTCGCTGTAGTATTGTTGTTACCGCCGGCACCATGTCATGAAGGTGCTGTGAGCTTCGTTGTGAAAGCGAAATTACTTTGTTTGGCCTTCCAAAAGAGGACGATATCCGCTTCATCATGTCATCCGTGCTGGTCGCTGTGGAAATACATAAACTTCGCGCTGTGGATCGCCAGATCGGCTTTCACCGTGGACGAAGCGGAGTCCAGCCCGGGGTCGTCACATGTGGTTGCCGCAAGCCCTCCGGATGCTCCTTCGTCATATCCACCGGCCGTTCCTCACTCAAGCCACCGGCTCTTTTGGAAGGACACGACTAGAATTCAGTGGTTAAGTTGTATTTACAACACTGTTCCAGAACAGTTCAACCCAAATATTCAGATGTGTGCAGCGCATTTTATGGAGGACTGTTTCCTGATCCTGGGAGAGTAGACTACAACTAAAATGCCGGCAGTTCTGACTCAC
>NW_015505700.1:555721-630509 GCF_001515645.1 Sinocyclocheilus grahami
TATAAGTCATTATAATCCGTAATTATGTCCCCACTGGATGCAACAAATGCCTCATTTGTAATGGGTTTTATTGGATTTGTCTGGTCGTGCCGGGAGACGGCATCACAGTATGGTAAGGGGCATAACATTTCCGTCACATGCTTGAGGTATTCGCCCAATCACAATGCACTGGATAGCTGGCCAATCACAGCACACCTCGCTTTTCAGGCCGATGAGCTTTGTAAAAATCAATGCGTTTCAGAAAGGTGGGGCATAGAGGAGAAACAATAATGTACAGTATGTGGAAAATAATGTGTTTTTTTAACCTTAAACCGCATAAACACATTTCATTACACCAAATACACAAAATAATGTTCTTTTTAGCAACATCATATGACCCCTTTAAGAAAAATGAATCCAATAGTAGACGGACCTGCTTTACTTTCTGTTCATAACGGAGCAGGAACGGGAAAGCTAAAGCACAGAGACCCATGGCAGCACACAGCAGCCCAGCGAGGAGCAGTCGACCCACGGCTTCAGTCAGACTGACAGAGGGGTGCAGAGGAGACTCCTCCAGAAGAACCAAGCACATCAGAGCCAGACACGGACTCCATCTCGGCCAGTTTCTCCAATGCAGTCTAACAATGAAAGAAACAGAGATTACATAATAATATTGACACAGTTGGCTAGTCTTGGTTATTATGAACATTAGAGAAAACATTTAATTAATTGTATAATTTTTATAACATTATGAGAACATATTGAATGTTCTGAAACAAGTCTTATAGTAAAGTACATTAGATGGATGTCCAACCAAAAGATTTCAGAAAAAACATCACCCATAACATTTTGAGGACATTATTTACAAACCATGTAACTCCGAAACTTTATAACTTTGAAAGAACCTTGTCAGAGTGCTAGCCAAAGTTCTGAGAATGTTCCCATCTGTGTTCATATATAATTTCATAATTACCTCTACTGTCTTTGAAATATAAAGTTTACTGCAGAATGTACTGACAAGACTTTATGATAAACTAAAATGTAACTAATGTCATTTTCATTTAAACTTGTATGTCATGTATTTATAAATATTCTTAATTACACATTTGCAGTGCTGAAGTTGCAAATTATTTAAAATACATTCATAACAAACTTCAATACTTCACATATGCTTATATGTTAGTCAACGCATCAAAATACATGTACTTAAAAGCACAACAAAATATTAAAACACTGTACTTTAGTAAATCCTTTAATTTTACAATTTTACAAAATGCTCATCTTAAAAGTGTACTGCTCACTTGAAGTACACCTAAGTTGTCCTTGAATTCCGTATTATTATATTATCTGTAAGTACACTTAAAAAAAAAATACATTTAAGATTTTAAGTACACTACAAGTGCACATTCAACAAAATTAAGTACACTATTTTTCGCAAGGGTTAACCTACCCTAAGCACTCCAAACACCCACCTCATCCATGTCCACTCTGGCCCAGCTCTCTCCTCCAGCTCTCGGCTGATCATCTGTTTCTCCTCCATTGCTCCATCCCCTCCTCCTTGGCCCTGAGTCCCGCTCCGCTGCCAGCAGCTCCACACATGTCCCGTGCTCAGCTGAGGCATGTATCCTCATAGACGTCCTGCGGGAAGTGTTTGGGTTCCTCGCCCATGCAGTGGAGACTGAATACTGGATTTTCTAGTTGTACCAGTCGGTCCAGCAGGTTTAATTCATCAAACACTAATGTTTATTGTTTTCCTTGTTGGTGTGTAAGAAGAGTATGTGCGGAATGCGGTATGGTGAGGGAAGTCAGACACTGCCCGACCCACCTGTGCCAGCTGCACCACTCCCTCCTCAAACACATACACATTATATACACACACAACAGCTCATGCAGTGCATCATTTAAAATATACAGCAACAAAATAAAAAAAATGTACACAAGAAGGACAAAATTGGACAACACTGTTCTGAATGTTTACACTGTAATAGTGCATATTATTAGTTCCCGTTCAAACGTTCTCTCACGTTGTGTATGGGGAAAACTCCTGTTTTACTCTGTACTGAAGACTGATTTGTTCACATTTTTGTAGCTGCACAAACCAATGGCACTTTAGCCCACCAGAAGGGGCGGAACCAGCCTCTATATAAGTCGGCTCGCAGCGCCATTTCATCAGAATCTTCTCCTTCAGTGATAAGAATCATCTCTTCGCTGACTCTGCGAGAAGAACCCAAAGATGAAGAAGAAGCTCAGCTCTGCTCACTGTCGCTGTCAAAGAGCCCCTGGCAGGAGAAGACCAGCTTATCCCTGCGACCATCCAACACATTATTACAGAGAAATTTCTGAGCAAATTTCCAGCATGCTTTGTTATAAATGTCGCTCTGCGAGATGGATGGGCACAGTGAGTGAGGCTGCGCTCAGACATCTTGAACGGCCGACGCATATGAATGAATGAATGAATGAATGATGCATTTATATAGCGCTTTATTGAGTATTTTTGTATACCCAAAGCGCTTTACAATCATGTGGGGGGGGTCTCTCCTCAACCACCACCAGTGTGCAGCATCGTTGGTTTGCGGAGCGATTCTCTGAGGTTTACAAGACGTTGCAAGCGCTGCGTCTCTTCCTCCCCAAGCGCTCCAATTCAGTGACTGCCAGTCACCAGAAAGCCCCCGCCACTCAGCCTGCGAAGCCAGCGCCGCCTCAGCCCCAGCCAAAAACTGAGCCTGGGCATCCAGCAAACATGAGCCCCCGAAGCCGTCCTGATCCAGCAGAGAGGAAGAGGAGCGGATCAGTTCTCCCTCAAAGACAGCCATCCCTTCGAGCACCTCTGAGAGATGAAGTTTTGTTTCCAGTGGGTCACGTCCTGCAGGCGCAGCGCGTACCTGAATGTTTTACCGCTGTGATAGAGGACCCACATACTCAAAAGAGCAAATTTCCCCTTCCCACACTCAAACTCGCGAGTGCAAGTTCCCCGCCTCCTCGCGGCCTTCATTCGCAAGATTAGAACACCTTGCATCACGGTTCAAGGCATGGGCAGCCATTACGGGCATGTCAAGCTGGGTTCTAAACACAATAAGACAAGGTTACTCGCTTCAGTTCGCTCACAGGCCACCTTGTTTCAGGGGTATCATTCAGACTTCAGTTCAGGACAACAAAGTGCACGTTCTCCGACATGAAGTTTAAACACTGCTTGCAAAGGGCGCTGTAGAAACAGTGCCTCCAGCGAACAGCGAATCAGGCTTTTTCAGTCGCTACTTCCTTTTCCCCAAGAAAGATGGCGGGCTCAGACCTATTCTGAAACTCAGACATCTGAATTGTTCTCATATGCCATACAAACAAAACGCTCGCCACAGCCATATCACCCAGCAGCCCAAGACTGGTTGCCCACTGAAGCTAAGCAGGATTGAGCCTGGTCAGTACCTTGATGGGAGACCTCCTGGGAAAACTAGGTTGCTGTTGAAAGAGGTGTTAGTGAGGCCAGCAGGGGGTGCTCACCCTGTGGTCTGCGTGGGTCCTAACACCCCTGTATAGTGACGGGGACACTATACTGTCAAAAAGCACCGTCTTTCAGGTGAGACGTTGAACCGAGGTCCTGACTCTCTGTGGTCATTAAAAATCCCATGGCACTTCTCATAAAGAGTAGGGGTGTAAGTCCTTCGTCAATCACGGCCTCCTAATAATCCCCAACCACTTCATTGGCTCTATGACTCTCTCTCCTCTCCACCTGTAGCTACTCAATAAAGCGCTATATAAATGCTTCATTCATTCATATGCGTCGGCCGTTCAAGATGTCTGAGTGAACAGATCCTCGCGCACATTTGTCCTGAGGACTGGTTTTTGACGGTGGATCTGAAAGATGCTTATATTCATAGCTACATAGCTCCTCATCACAGACCTTTCTTGAGATTCACATTCGAGGGGGTGGCCTATCAGTATGCGTTGCAACCGTTTGGACTGTCTCTGGCCCCTCACACTTTTACAAAGTACATAGACGTGGCTCTTTCCCCTCTGAGGCAGATGGGAATCTGCATATTAAATAACCTTGACAACTGGCTGGTACTGGCCAGATCAGAATGGGAGTTATCCGCTCATAGAGCACTGTTACTCAACCACTTAGAGCGAATCGGGTTGCAGATCAACCTTCAGAAAAGTCTTTCTGGGTACAATCATAGACTCATGAATTATGCCGGAATGACCCCTGATTATTCAGCAACTGGCAGCTTCCTTCAAACCAGGGAGTTCCCGTTCCCTCAAGGTTTTTCAGAGGTTGCTGAGCCTCATAGCGGCTTCACCTGTGGTCTCTCTAATACTGGCTCAAAGCCTGAGTCCCGTCCCATGCTTTTTTACATCAGAGTAAACCACTGGCCTTTGTCACTTAAAACCGTCCTGCTGTTGGCATTAGCGTCGGTCAAGCGAGTGGGTGACTTACAAGCACTATCGGTCAGTGCTTCCTGTCTTGAATTTGGGCCCAACGACTGTAAAACCGTCCTCAAGCCTAGACATGGTTATATCCCTAAGGTGCTCTCGACTCCATTCAGAGCCCAGGTTATCACCCTTTTGGAGCGAAAATGCACTTTTCCCTGTAAGGGCTTTGAGAGTGTATTTTGAGCATTCCAGCCTGTTCAGACAGTCAGAGAAGCTTTTTGTTTGCTTTGGAGGTCACTCTAAAGGGCTGCCAGTTACAAAGCAGAGGCTTTCTCGCTGGATAGTCTACGCCATAGCCTTGGCTTATACCTCAGAAGGCTTACAAAGCCCCATAGGTGTGAGGGCCCACTCCACCAGAGGAACTGCCTCCTCCTGGGCATGGTCCAGTGGGATCTCTATTGGTGAGATTTGTGCGGCCACCGGCTGGTTGTTGCTGCCCACATTTGCCAGGTTCTATAATCTAGACATCCCGGCCCTGCAGGCACGGGTTCTGTCTGATTGATCTGCCTATTTCTCCCTAAGGGTGGAAATGGTTATGTGGATAGCCCTCAGCTGTGCTTGGGACTTAGATAGCTCATGTTCTTTAGGGGTCCTTACTTAAGTGCTCCAAGACTGGGTTCGCAGAGCGGGTCGTTCTGTATCTGCTCATAGCATGGTGTGATTAGATGCATTCCCTATACACAACGTGAGAGAACGTTTGAAAAGGAACGCTCCGGTTACTGACGTAACCTCGGTTCCCTGAAATAAGGGAATGAGCGTTGTCACTGGCCGTGCTATAAGCAGCACGCAAATCGATGACTGTTGCTTCAGTCGAATGATTCTGATGAAATGGCGCTGCGAGCCAACTTATATAGAGTTTGGCTCTGCCCCTTTTAGCAGGCTAAAGCACCATTGGTTTGTGCAGCTACGCAAACGTGAACAAATCAGGCTTCAGTACAGAATAAAACAGGAGTTTTCTGTTACTGGGTTTAAATGGGAGATATTGAGTCAAAAGATTACATTATACTTGAAATTATACTGTAGATAGATCTTAGTTTTGTATCTATTCCAGAATATTTCTTTAAAAAAGGCAGTCAAAGAAAATAAAGCCAAGATGAGGGATTTGAGGACTGACAGACAATAAAGCCATGAAGTGTACAAAAGGACGTTTATTTCCCATCACTAGGAACAACAGGAGACACCAACCCAGAGACACTGAGGCGCATTACTGTACATAAACTGTCAATAATTACAATACTTACCATAGTACAGATTTATTTTTTTTACATTGTACAAGTTTGTCTCAGTATAAATAGTGTATGCTGGATATATTTCCCTTTCTCAGATTATAAAGTTGCAGCAGTGCTCCACTGATGGATGTGCAAAACCCAAATAAATACTAATATGTCCATAAACACAAGTTACATGAAATACACAAGTTCTTTCAGTAATTTTAACAGATAATACATAAAATAATATGAGGACTCTCAGATAACTTGAGACATTTTGAGAAGGATTTTTGTGGGGTATGAAGGGTTCAACCTTCATCTGAACCTCGTTCTGGCTGGTGACTCCTTCAGTGGACCATATTTTAATTATTTATAGTAAATATATTAAGTAAAAGCATTCATTTGGGGTTTGCTATCATTTGCAAGGGAGCTGATGTGGGCATGGACGATCTGATCTAGGAAGTTTTGCTTTAATTATCAAAACAACACAATTTTGAGATTGATGTTAGATTCTCGAAATGAAATGTCAAGGTCATATTCCACTCCAAAACCATAGAAAAATACATTAAGAAACTGAAGTCTGTTTTTATTTTAGGAATATTAAAATTTTTGCATCATGACATTATGTTCATGACAATCAAGCAAATTTTAATTGTAACGCTTAATAGTCACAAAGCTTCACATTCTCTCTGCAAATTCTAATTCTCTCTTTGGACTTTGGGGTAAAATGTGATCTTTTATAAGATCAGCCTGCTCATCAAGGCAGTATTTTTACAGGCTTTGCGGCTGTGCCAAGTTTTACTTGAAGATTTCCAAATATATTCAAACAAAAGCCAGTAAAAGTGAGGATCCACAGCACTTGACCCCTTTTATTGTGGGGAAACAAAGAAATAATAATAAAAAAAAAGAAATCCTTTTAAAGGTCTCTCATCAGTCTAACTGAAGTATGAAAATGCAGAATCTGTCAATACTTTACTGAATAAATAAAGAGGGGGAAAAAATAGACCAAAATTAAGATAAAAGGCAGGATGGCACATGTTAAAAGTCATGATAGTTCCTGAAAACATACACAATTAGGTATTTTTGGGTGTCTAGAGAAACAGAAATCCTTTTAAAGGTCTCTCATCAGTCTAACTCAAGTATGAAAATGCAGAATCTGTCAATACTTTACTGAATAAATAAAGAGGGGGAAAAATAGACCAAAATTAAGATAAAAGGCAGGATGGCACATGTTAAAAGTCATGATAGTTCCTGAAAACATACACAATTAGGTATTTTTGGGTGTCTAGAGAAACACAGTTAACCACTCCAGTGTTCTGATTATTTCATACAAAAACATCTTCACTATTTCACTTCATCTTTTTAACTCTTCAAGAAAATAAATCCGAAATCTGTTCATTTAAAGTAACTCTGCAGCTGAAGCTGACGAATCAGTTTCTTCATGTGTGATCGAGGGTCAGGGTTTGGTGATGTGAACTTCACTGGCCCCTGTCCCGTTGGTGGTGGTGGTGATGATGTACTGCGTGGTGGTCTGCTGACTGATGGCCGGCTGCTCCAGTGGGTCGGGGTGAACCTGCCCTGTGGTGGACGGGACATTCACCTGCTTACCATCCAGCTCCGTCTGTCCTTCCGAGATCACATAATGTGTCTGCAATTCACGAGAAACCAAAACATAATTGCATTACAATATGAAAACAAAAGCACTGGAATTTACGTGGAAGCCAGACAGTTCTTCCACTCACCGTTTTGACCTGACTGCTGTTGACAGCAGCAGTGACGGGGGCGCTGGCCTCTGCGATCACATACTGAGTATGAGGAAGAGTCATCATCTGGATCTCAGATGCTTACAGGAGCAAAGGGAGGAGAACACAATGCTTCCATTACGTTTTCTGTATAAATACAGGTTAATATAGCAATAAATGTCTATTACAGAACTTTTGCTGAAGATGCTTACGATAACTCCTGTAGTTCCAGTTGCTGGGTAGGTACGCATGCTGTGCAGCACCTTGCGTCTGATTGGTGGACGTCTGTAGAGTCTGGCCCTGAGCGAGGGTCACAGGGGTCAGCTGGGCCGTGCTAAGCTCCTGAGCCGCTTGCTGAGAGGAGGGACTTAGAGGCTGAGCTGAAACCTGATTGGATGATAGAAAGTGTTAAACGGGGTAGCGATGGTAAGACTGATGCCACTAAGCTACACAAAAGTATAGTTCGTTTTTTTTTTTCAAACAAAATTATTCAGATATTTTATATTTGTTGATTTATTAAATATACTCTGACAAGAAACTGAATCATTATATATCATCCTAATATAACATTATGGACCAAAAATGTGGTCTTGGCGTGAATATGCTTCAAAAATGTATCACAGGAATTTTTGCAGAATTTTAAGACTTTTAACCTAAAAAATAACTTTTTAACCATATTTGAATTTTTGATTTTAACCATTTTAGGGCTGAACAATTTGGAAAAAAATACTTAATGTAAAGATTTCTTAATATTAGTATTTTTTTATAAGAACCAACTTAAACCTCTTTCAGTAACTATAATATGAACATTGTTCATCTATTTCTACTTGAGATTTCATGAGCTATATTCCCACCGTTTTAAACTTATTCAGCATGGCTATTAAACAATAATTATTTTTATTATTTTCTATTAAATAGTTTTTTTTGTTTGTTTTACGATTATTATTAAATAGAGATATTAAAATAAGAAATATATTGTAGAAATACCATTGCAATGTAAAATAAATCAAGTATTTAATAAATATAATTTTATTTTACAGTACAACTGTAAAATTACAATACTAAAAATTACATCTTAATTTATTAATTTTCAAACTTTAATCCATCAAGCTTGATTCTGGCGACTTGCCAGAGAAAATCCATAAAATTTGAAGTAACTGCAGTGCATACTTTTATCTAAGGGGGATCTTCATACTACTGATGTTGCAACAATACAAAGTTGGTTAGAAATCAACTAACTTATCCTTTAATTAAACTGCAGCCTTCACTGATAATTACACTTAGCCATATTGTGATATTATGTAAAAATATTGTGCAGCCCTAGACAGCATGCATATCCTGTAAAAGTCAGCTGCTCACCTGAGCATTGGCCTGCACCGTCCCCGTGGGCTCAGCCACCTGGATGTGCTGAACCTGAATAGAGTGCTGACTGTAACTGTGAGGGTCGTGTAACTGGCTCACATCTACTGTAGAGTGCTGAGAGTGAGGAGAGGACGCCTGCAGGGACAAACAGACACAACACTCACTTACCAAATCAGTCTAAAACTCACCAGAAGATAGAAAAGCACTATACATATACTGATTATGTACACAAGTATGCAAAACAGAAGCAGCGAACAATGTATGTACTATATATGCACACAGTACCGGTCAAACGTTTTTGAAGTCAAAAGAATGAAAGCAAACAGAATAGCCAAAGTAAAAAAAAGAGCAAGAAAAAAAAAAAAGCGAGTGTGAATGAGTGTGTGCGTACCGGGGCCACCTGCACCACCTGCAGCTGTATGTGCTGTGGCTGTGACAGGCCTCCTCCTGCCTGAGACACTGGGATGTACTGGATCCTCTGGAAATCCCCTTGTGCTGTGCGGTAGTCTGTGGTCAGGGTCTGGGACAGCTCCGTCATGGCCTGGGTCAACAGATCGGTCGTCTAGGAGGAAAACAGAAACTGATGAACACTGGGTTGTTACTGACCATCTAATCAGTAACACTTTACTGATATCTCTTTAAAAAGGCAACACTAAATTTAAATCATTAAATAGAATTCAGACAAAAAAAAATCTAATGAGCCAATTGAGGCTGAAACATTTGTATAGAAAGTAAATAGGGTATATTTTGAAGTGTTTGGGCGAGTGTGTCTGAGCATGCACATTCTGCTCACCACCACGGCCTCTGCAGTAGCGCCGTCTGTTGTGATGACAGCAGGAGTGCTGCTGATGACGGTAGCAGCCAGAGGTGCCTGGATGCTGCTGCTGCTGTTGTACTGATACTCCGGATGCTTCTTACGGATGTGCTGGACCATCTTTGTCTAAAAATAAACAGACATATGTTAGGACACATAAATCCATACAGATTAACACGTACCATGTCATTACTGACTCTATAGTACCTTGCTGCTGTACTGTTTGGCACAGTGCGGGCAGCACACCGGTGCAGTTGCGATGGTGCCGGTCAGCTGCGTGTGTGTGCTCAGCATGGGGTCAGGCTCTCCCGGCCCGGCCGGACGCAGCTTCCGGATGCTGGGGGGCAATTCTGCCCCGGGGTGGTTCTTCAAAATGTGGGCCTTCCTCTTACTGGCACTTTTATACACCTGAACAGGTAAAGGAAAAGGGTGAAGATAAAATAATAACATAACAAAATTACTACTATAAAATAAAATACAAATAAAAATACAATTACTACTTTCAGGGATGAATTTCTATGACTTCTTCAGTTGCTTTTAATTGCATGATATAAATATACATGTGTGTGTGCCGTCCAAAAGTTTGGGATCAGTAAGATTTTTAATGTTAATTAGGAGACTTCTTTAAAAAAAATTGTTTTTTTGGAAGCTGTGGTACTTTTTGACAGGATTCTTTGATCTTTGATGAATATAAAATGTAAAAACATTTATTTAAAATAAAAATATTTTCTAACAATATAAGTCTTAACTATCACTTTTTTTTATCAATTTAACACATGCTTGCTGAATATAAGTGTTAATTTCTTTAAAAAAAAAAAAAAAAAAAGTACCGACCCCAAATTTTTGAACAGTAGTGTATATTGTTTCTATTTTCAATAAATGCTGTTCTTTAACTTTTTATTCATAAAAGAATCCTGAAAAACTATTTTTAGTATTTAAAAGTATATACAGGTTCCAAAAAAAATATTTAGCTGTTTCCAACATTGATAATATATCAGCATATTTGATCTCTGAAGGATCATGTGACACTGAAGACGTAGGTGTGAAGATAAAAATTCACTTTGCATAACAGGAATTTTTTTTACTTTTAAGTATATTAAAACAGAAAATATTTATATTAAATTGCAATAATATTTTTCCTGTTTTTGATCAAATAAATGCAGCCATGATGAGCATAAGAGAATTCTTTAAAAAAAAACATTAAAATTCTTACTGATCCCAAACTTTTGAACAACACTGTATACGTGTGTGTGTGTGTGTTTCCATGACCAGGACTGGAAATCAACTTTTTTTTTTTTCTCAAAACGCAATAATCGACTGATATTTCCAAGTTTTCCATTACTATGGGAACCCTATACTGTTAATTTTTTATAAAAGTTTGCATTACGTTTTGTTTTTTCCAAGATCAACTTTAAGAGAGAACCTGTTGACACGAATGCACTATGCAGGAAGAGCCTAGTGGCAACTCTATTTTCAGAGGAGGCTCAAGTCTCTTGGCTCTAGGACACACTGCGATTGTCTTTCTAGGAGTCAGCTGTACAGTAGTCAACATTTGAAGTGGATCAAAAGATATTTCCAAGTTTTCCATTACTATGGGAACCCTATACTGTTAATTTTTTATAAAAGTTTGCATTACGTTTTGTTTTTTCCAAGATCAACTTTAAGAGAGAACCTGTTGACATGAATGCACTATGCAGGAAGAGCCTAGTGGCAACTCTATTTTCAGAGGAGGCTCAAGTCTCTTGGATCTAGGACACACTGCGATTGTCTTTCTAGGAGTCAGCTGTACAGTAGTCAACATTTGAAGTGGATCAAAAAAGTTTCCCAAAGCTGTTCTAATACCAGAACGCATTTCGGTTTTAGGACAACTTTGATGAAAGGTTTTGATCCACTTCAAATGTTGACTACAATAAATGCAGCCAATGTGAAGACCAGAGGGTCGTTAAAATGTGTAGATCCAAAGAAGGTGGTAAGACAGAACTGGCAGAGCTCACAGCTATCATGAACAGCCCCAGTAGAACATTCATGTGCTGAAGGAGTCCAGACCTTATCACAGTACTGGCAAAAGTAATCTCTGTTGGGTTTAATGATGGGCAGCGTCAGCTCAGGAACCTCCTCCAATCGCATCTCAGGATGTCGTTTAGAAAGGTGATTCACCTGTGGACGGGACAGTAAGAAAGAGGTCACAAGTGGCCTATGATTTCAAAAACACCAATTTTAGAAAGCCTAAGAAACAGCAAAACAGGTAATAGACAAATTTAAGATTAAAAAAAAAAACGAAATACCAGCATCCCTCGTCTCCTGAAGCCCATCATACATAGTCTGCATTTAAACATGAAGCTCTCAAAGTCGGTGGTGGGCTCCTTCTGTTTCAGAGCTTTGGTGCGGTGGATGCGGTCCGCCTTTTTGGCCTCGCGTTCAGGGTTGTGCATCCTCTGCATGTGCTCCCGTAGTTTATCCTTCCTCTGGCCAACAAAGGAGAAACAACACACAACAAAATGAATGAGAAGTTATTAAACACACAGACACATTCTAAGGTAGGTTTCATGCCTAACTTTAAATGCAACAAATGTATATGGATTCAAAATCTTAAAGATGCATAAACATCACAATGCACTGCATTTATTTGTGTATACATTTATGCATGAATGATATTCATCTGGGCATATTTGAATCACCTTAAACTGTTTTCCGCAGGTGGAGCACAGGAAGTCCTTGCGGTCAGAGTGGCGAAGCATGTGGAGTCGTAGTTTATCAGGCCTGCAGAAGGCTTTATCACACTCCGTACACCGAAAGATCTTCTCTGAGTGGAAACTTCTCACATGTTTCTTAACCTGCACAACACAGATGCATGATTGGTTAATCCCACGATTAAACATAAGAATATTGCCATGTAACCAGACATTAAAACGGTCATATCACTTTTGATTTCCTGTTTTTCCCTTGAAAATCCACTTGTTATCAAAGGTTTATTTCACTAAAAACAGTCATATTTAGTTTATGTATTTAGCTTTACATCACTTGCTCACCAATGGATCCTCTGCAGTGAATGGGTGCCGTCAGTATGAGTCCAAAACAACTGCTAAAAACCTCACAATAATCCCCAAGTAATCCACACCACTCCAGTCCATCAATTAACATCTTACAAAGTGAAAAGCTGTGCATTTGGAATAAATGAGAATGTTTGTAATTTTGTCTGAATCAGGAGAGAAATATGCACAGATTAATCACAAAAAAAAAAAACTACATACAGTCAAACCAAAATTTATTCAGAAACCAAGATTTCTCACATTATCAGTTTATTCGCTATAGTTTAGAATGACTGTAAAAACAAATTCATCTTGATAAGCAAGGGATAATGTACATCCAGCCGGTTGTTATCTCAGAATAAACCCCGACAGGGTGATCAGGATACAGGTCTTGTATCAGCCTGAAGGGGTTTATTCTGAGATAACAACCGGCTGGATGTACATTATCCCGCTTATTACACGGCTAAAAAGATTTGTTTTTACCATATATGTTGAAATTAATGCTGAAGTCTTCCATTGTAACGCGAGGTGGTTAAGTGTTTTCAGTCACAAGATGGCACCAGACAGTATACCGCATATAAGCATATAAGTAGTACCGATCAAGATAACTCATAGTACCCGGATGAGCGGTGTGTTATTCAATTTGGCGGTTGTTATCTGGGAATATTGAGCGAGGTGGTTAAGTGTTTTCAGTCACAAGATGGCGCCAGACAGTATACCGCATATAAGCATAAAAGTAGTACCGATCAAGATAACTCGTAGTACCCGGATGAGCGGTGTGTTATTCAATTTGACGGTTGTTATCTGGGAATAACGTACCGCTGGATGGCGCGATTGACCAATCAGAATCAAGTATTCCACAGAGCTGTGTAATAATGTCAGATAACTTTTAAAGAAAGATATGTGATGAATAAGTTGGATAGCTGTCAGCTGTTAAATGTAAGTACTCAATTAAATAATACCAATTTAGGTCAACCAATTACCAAGCAATGCTTAATTTTGTTCAGTCGGTGGTGTAAAATGGTCACAATAGCAATTAAAGAAAAACACTTAAGCAAAACATGGTCAGGTCAAAGTGTCTGAATAATTTTTGGTCCCAAATTTTTATCAATTTTACTGCTTGTCCACTGTATGAAGAATTTTTGGGAATAATAGGTCATAGTTTGCTTTATTTCGCTATCCTCACTTACATAAATTAACTATAGTGTCCTGCACCCAATTGTAAAAGAAATGGCAAAAATTATATCTGCTTTGAATAATTTTTGGTTTGACTGTATATACACTTATATTGGTGGATTTTGATGTGAGAGGACAACGTGGGATGTTTTTTTTTTTTTTATCACTGGAGTAAGTTATTATGGATTATGGGCACCCATAAATGATGGTTAAAATGTCTTGATGGATTTCTTTCTTACAAACAAGCAGCTTTTCACTTCACAAAACATTAATTGATGGACTGGTGTGGATGTTTTTATCAGCTGTTTGGACTCTCATTCTGACGGCACCCATTCACTGCAGAGCATCCATTAGTGAGCAAATCTTTTCCGATGAAGAAACAAACTCATCTACATCCCAGACAAAGTCAATTTTCAGCATATTTTCATTTTTGGGTGAACTATTTAGAAACAATTTTGTGATTATGTGTCCATCTGTTTGTTAGCACATCACACCTGTATGAAGTCTGTGAAGGTTTTCTTGCAGGAAGGACAGGAAAAGCAGCCGTTGACCAGGTGAACATGCACATGCACTTTGAGCAGGTCCAATCTGTCATAGGCCTCGGCGCAGAAGAGGCAGGAGTAGGTGCGCTGATCAGAGTGCAACTGCAGGTGATCCTCAAGCGCAGCGTTCGACAAGAAGCCCTTACCGCACTGATGGCACATGTGTCGGCAGCCATCCCGCCCGTGGTACCGCATGTGCTGGTCCAGCTTGTCTTTATCTCGAAAGGCTTTCCCGCACTGAGAACATTTAAAGGGTCGAAAGGACTTACGGATGAATAGATGCTGGAGAGCGGCATTCTGGGTAAGGGAAGAGAGAAAGCATGGAGGAATGGGCACTTTCGAAATGAGAAGACGACCAGGTGAACAATCCAAGCAGGATGATGAGGAATCGCTTCGATTACACTGAATTTGGGAGCAATGACACAATGCACTCGCGTGGTCTGTATGTCACAGAGGTGGCGGCTGAAACAAGCCGTTTTGTTTGCATGCTGAACACAAACAGGATTTAGTCTTTCAGTTGTAGCTAGTTCACACAAAAAAGAACATTCTGTCATCATTTCTTCTCCTTCATTTCGCTCGAGACCCAAAAGTCTTTCCTCCATGGAACGCAAAAGGAGATGTTTGGCAGAATGGTTTACATTGCCAATATTAATATTAATATTCATGGCTCTCTTAATTTCTTTGCTTTCAAATGTTAAACCATAGAACTTTTATTTTGGCAAATTATAGTATTCAGTAGTGTGCACCACTTTTGTAATTTTTGAAGCACAATAGTAAGCACTTGTGCTTGGTATTAACAGATTTCACAGTTTAGTTCAATTCCAACTCACAAGCTCTTTTGATTTGATTAGATTCTGATTTAGATAATTCATTTGTATATAGATCAGGTACAGTATATGTAGCTGTCAATCGTTACATTACTATAATATTGAAGGTTAAAGTAACAACCAGTCCAAATTAAACAATGGTACAATTTAGTGTCAGATCAACTCTCATTAACAAACATTAAAATTGCACACAAGTCTGTTTTGCTTTTTAATTCTATAATTTCTACTCCAATTTTTGTTGTTGAAATATGAACATTTAAAATAAATATGCGCATCTTGGCGTTTCCAATCAGCATTTTTTATGCGATATCCTAAAATGCGCATAAAAATAGGTGGATGGAAACATAGCTACTGTCAGGAATACAATCGTGAACATCAGAGAAATCAAGTCACTGATGTGCATTCAAACCTTTGGATGAGGTTCAGCTTGTCGTCGTGCATGTTTAAGTGCTGCTGAAGCTGCTCTGAGCTCATGAAGCGTCTGTTACACTCATAGCACGGCCAGTTCTTCTCCTGCTCACGTAAAACTGAGAAACATATTTTTTCAATATTACTAGGATAATATCATTGGTCAGATGTAAATGCTAGGGGTACAGTTCTCGGTAAAATCAATAAATAGGAAGTTAAATTAGAAGTTAAATAGTTAAAGGAGGAGTTTATAAGCATTTAGTGTGATTCTTTTTAAATTCATGACTGCTATTGTTATATGAATGAATAGATATATTATGAACGTTTTTTTGATTGCTAGATTAATTTAAGGTTTTAAGCTTTGACCGGTGTGTAACCAGCCTCAGTGATGTGATTAGAAGCTTTAAGCATTATTACATTCTTCCCAATGGATATTACATAAATATAATTAACTGAAATGAATGCACATATTTAAAATTAAGCTGCATATATACATTTAGTAAAAAGTCTGTCTTAACAAGAGCGATTTTCCCTGTCATGTTCAAACTGCGTTTCTTTTTTATGATGATAAAAGTTTGTTTTTTAACATTTATATTATAAACTTTTTTTTGGACACGATGTAGACCACACCATACATTCTATTGTACTGAAACCCCAAAATGAACGGAGCTCTGAGAAAGTTAACAGTTATGTCCTTAGTAAATATATAGTTTGTCATGCCTGTGGCTATGTGAATGAATCACCATTGTCATCAATTATAACACTTCCAGCAGTTACTAATTTAAAGAAAGACAATGACGATTAACCTTTTCTCTCTTCATCTGTGACATCATGAACTTTCTGGTTGACAAACTCGGCATATGATGCAGCGTACCACACCTGGAATAGAAGACTGCATGTGAATTTTTTACTTGAAGTATAAAAAATTAAAAAAACAAATACTTATTAAAACGTACTTTATTTCAGCTAGTTGCAAAAGCAACACTTCTTAGCTTCGCTTAGTTGTAGATGAAGTACTAAAATAACTAAAAATTTAAACTGAACAAAACCTACATATTTAAAAAAAATAATAATAAAAATGACAAGACTAAAATTAAAATTGAAAACAGAAAATATCAAAATAAAATCTAATTCTAAATATTAAGAGAAACTACAATAGTGTCTTCAGTGAATAATTAACACTGGTAGAAATAATAATAAAATGTTTAGCCATATGGACCAGTCTTTTGTTTGATACAGATGAGAAACTGTTCTTTTAAGCGCACCTTAAGCTCCTGTTTGGGCTGTATGTTCTTAATGGTGGTGTAAAAAATGTCCGACCCGTACTGATAAGCCACCAGGTTCTGCTCCAAGTGATTCTGGGCCGGTCGAACAAACATCATCCAGTTACATCGCTCTTCATCGGTCAGGTCAAACCAGAGGTCCTCTGTCCTCTCGCCTTCTTTTTCAGGGTCTAGCATGTATAACTACACAGAAGCAGGATGTGAGAATTTTAAACACAAGACTAGAAAACTCTCGAGAATAAAAGAGTAGGTGTTTACAGGTTTGTCGTACTTTCAGGTGGATGTGCGTGTCCTGCAGTTCGCTCTGTCGCACCAGCGGCCCCTCTATAGGACCGAACTGTGTGCGTTTGGGGATACGCCTCTTGGTAAAGACTCCGCCCAGGAAGCGGTCGATATACAGGACGAGAGGAAGACTGGCCCGAGCCTTGGACATCACAGGGCGGTTGAGGATGGGGTGCAGAGGGCCGTGCTTTATACATGCTCCAGGATTAGCATTATTACAGTCTTCACACCCTACACATAGAAATAATAACACATGATCACATTCAAAAGTGACTTGACCTTGCATTTTGCAAGAGAACTAAAATTTCCGATTTCCTTTCACCACACAGTCTTGAGTGTTAAAGGTCTCCTCACAGAGGTTCTGAGGGGTGAACGGCTGGGGCGTCCTGGGTTCCCAGTCGTCCATTTCAGAATCGTCGCTATCGTTGTCTTCTTCCTCATCCTCTGAATCCACAGTGGAATCGGTGGCCCCCAGGGGACTCGACGAGGCCTCCAGCATGTTGGGAAGAGCTGCATTAGTCACAGCAAGATGGCTCTGTTGGGAAAACAATCCGTTTCTAGTCAAGAGGAGGTTAATCTTGCTTCACTAATGCAAATGATGCTTTATTTCATACACTGTAGTCTCATGCCTATGGTAGGACAATGTTAAGAAGCCTTTCAGGTGAACAGCTCACTTCTCAGAATAAAATAAACGATCAAAGTGTCTGTCAATCAAACTAAGTGCAGCACAGCACTGTGTTCATGCGAGCAGCTCACGAGTCGGTATTTCAGCATCTCGGTTCACACTCTGTCTGCATGTGTGACTCTGTTGAGAGCTGTGAGCCAGTTATGCTGTGTTTTCACATTTACATAATTTCCAACATTTTTGTGGACTGATGATTACGGTATTTTACTAGATTTGTAATACAGCATGTTTTCACAGGTTTTCTGCTAAAGAAAAGCGAAGAAATCTAGACAACAACACCCCCTGGAACGCGATTTCGACGGCGACGTAAAAGAGGTTTCAGTCCACAATTCCAAATCAACACCAAAAATCCTGCGGGATATGTTTAGCAGTGCAGGTTCACCTGTGTCACAGGTTCCAGGATCGCCTGTGGGCCATCAGCTACATTACTCAGTACGTGCAGATTTGCAGTGTTCATGTTCTGACCACTGGGTAGCAACACAGTCACCTGAAGGGCAACAGATAAATGTTAGTGGTCAACATCAATGGAACAAAAAAAAACATAATGCTATGCAATGCCACGCTACCTGTTGTGTTGTGCCATCTTGCTGAATGTAGGCCACTTGGGGCTGATCTGTAAACACCGCCTGAATAGGAACGAAAAAGAGCAGTAAACCTGAGTTTCAGTGTGTTTGCGATTATTTATCAGGAGGAGTACATATGTAAATATCATTCAGTCAGCCAATAATTACCACAAAATAAACCCAACAAAGTGACCAGTCTTGCATCACACTTCGATCTTGTATCATCGATCACCCTTCTAAATTACAGCAATAATTATGAATTATAACCCTGTGCGCTTGCTGGAATCCACACATCTTCACAGTGTAGATGAACTCACCTGCGTTCCATCGGCTGGGTGTATGTACACCAGTGTGTGTTCGGCCGACTCGACGGAGGTGTAGGAGCTTCCGTCTGCAGCATATACAACCTGCTGCTGAGCGCGGTCAGACTGCTCTCCGCTGTACACGATCTGAGCCACCGCACTGCTCTCAAAATGCACCTGCACACATTATCGTATCATGACATATTCATACTGCGGTTTATACCGTGTTCATGTTTTTTTTTGGCTTCATCACAATGAAAATTTTGCAGGAGAACATGCTTAATTGTAATGCAATTGTTTTAAAGCTGAAGTAAACTACGCAGATTTTCCCAAGATTTTTAATCTAATTTGCAGTCTTTTACTCGTTTAGAGCGTAATGTCATGTAACTATTAACAATTCAGCAAGTCTATGATGCCTAGTATTGATTCAGATTTTAAAAATCGAGTAGTTAAGCAAAACAAAAAATCTTAACGGTCCTTTAATAGTCTTTGAAATATAAGATACTTAATATCAAGATACTTCATAGAAAAGTTTAAAAACATTTGTTGTTTAAGAGAGAAGGGCAGTGCATTCAATAGAATAGTTCCACATAACTAATCTAACTAAAGAGCAAGGTTTGGCTGTACCTGAGGTGTATTTCCAGTGTCATTGTTGGGTGCTGAACTCCACACAGGTGAGGACTCCTGCTTGGCCTCCATAGCAACAGTATGAGGTGAGACCGAACACCTCCTCCACCTATCCGCCGCTCATCAAACACCTGTATATGCATAACAGAAATTGCCATGGCTTTTTAAGATTAGATTTTTCTGACTTCTCTAAATAGCATGAGCCATTATGAAAAACCCATATTAATTGACCACTACTCTGAATAGTGGGGGGAACGTGTCACTTTAAAAGTCTATGATGAATAATTAGAATATCATCACAAAATAAACACTGTTTAATGTAGTATGCAACATTTTCCCCACATGACCTCAGAAAGTTTAATTGATAGGTCTTATCTTTCCTATTATGGCATACATCCAAGTGTAATGGATTATCAAAAAATATAACTATTTAGAACTTGGTTCTGTTGACTGGAAGGTGAAATGTGGCACTCAAAAGTGAAGGCAGATTGAAGGGGTGAGTTTAAGGGTGCTTCTTAAATTGAAGAACGCATCCTAGTGAGGCTTCAAGGCTGGAGTCCTTCTCAGCATTAAACGCTAGAATGAGATGGTCTAGTAAGTGATAAGAATTAGATTCAATTAGAATTATAATAATAATTTGAAGAAAAATTGTTCTATTAATGCAGTACAGGTAACGACATCCATCTGTGGTCGACTCCCAGGGGTTTACATTATGCACCATTTAGCATAATAATAATATAATGCCTTCACCTCAAAAATCGTGTTTTTTGTCTTGCATAACTATAAAACTGAACAAGCTCAGTGTTGATTCGTTTTCAGATAATTGATTTGTCATGAATTGGAATGTGTGCAAAGGATTGTGGGTGATTGAAGGACGCCTGATGCATCCTTCAAAGCAGGCTGAATGAAGGACACAAAAGGAAGACTGCCTACTAAGTATAGGCCTACTTTACAAGGCTTTACAATGTGGCAGCCTAGATATATAGCCTTACGAGGATGTGTCCTTCCTTTGACTAAATGACTGGAGAAGTCCTGCATACGTCACCAGACGCCTGGTGTTTTCACCAGAGGATCCAGTAATGACATTTTGATTAAACAGTGTGAGGGGAAAAAAGCAGATCTATGATATGCATTTAGGAAACAGACGGGGTGAATTTTCGTTTCATGCCAAATTTAATGGCAGAGTGGTTTCTTTATATAGAGCTCTTTTTACAAATTTGGATATACAAGTATGTCCAACTTTATCCACATATTCAAGTAGGGTGATACATAATATTGTGTATATATATATATATATATAGCAAATCTCAACTGTTTGATTGCATCTACTATTATAAAATGTAAACTATATTACTGCCCAGCAATCTGACTTGGCCTCCAATTACAGTCTGAGGGAAACATTCCAGGTTTTCCATGACTGTGGTGGTCATCTTGTATAAGAAATACTGTATACTCCAAATGAATGGAATAACTCCCTTACAAAAAGTACTTGACCATGGTACAATGATGGTGTCATGCCCTAATGATAACATGCCATGAGATGTACATGGCACTCCAATGTACTTAAAAACACCATGACTAATCTGTATAAATGACATTATACGCTTTGTGACAGAGTGGCGGATGTGAACGGAACGGATGAAAGCTCAGGCTCGACACATTTCATCCGTTCATTGGGTTATTATTTGCGATTTATTGAAAGCTCGCCGTTTAACCCAAACACAGGCGCGTAACGTTACTGGAGGAGCGGTCAGTCTAATCACTGCACGGGGGTAACTTAGAGGAGGCACACGGCCGGACAGAAAATCCCCAACAGCCGCGCTGACAGAAAAAACACACGCAGACGCCTATCACCCCGGCCTTCTTCAAACCCTGAGACTAATGAAGAGATTATAACGGCTGTAATGGCGAATGAAGCGATCGGGCTGTTTGTGAGGCGCTCTCCCCCCCTGCCTCAAGCCCGCAAGTTGGGAGTTCCAATCGGACTATACCACAAAAACACTTCCACAGCAGCTTTATCACACATAAACCCGCGCTGGTGGTCGGCAACGACAGAGGGATGAGAGCAGAGGGCTTGTTCGATCTGTAGCGGCCCTACGGTGTCGTTTGATTCGAGCACACTAGTTTCATGGAGGTTTTCAAATGCAGGACAGGGGCGCTTGGCTCCCGGCGCGCTTCGCGAGAGTCTGCGGCAGAATGAGGAAGACGCGACGCGACTCCATTTTGGGTGGGACTAAGACAACAACAAAGCACGGCGAAGACACTCAACAAAATATATCTACACTCTAATCGACCGTCCAACGGAAAACAGCCTGTGAATTTTACGTGACACTTACTGAGATACGAGTCTCAATCCGCGCTTAAGCTTCGGGTGTGGATTTCCCGAGAGTTTTCAGCATTTTTAGGAAAAGGTTGAAGTGGGTCTTCCCTCTGAATGGTAGCTGCAGAGATGGCTGCCTTGCATATATTAACATAATCTACCTAGCAACAGACCCGCGGCCGCAGGCGACGCTTGCCACATTGCGATATATATATATCGATGGAGATTTTCAGGAATGATAGGGATAAAGTCCGCGTCGTTTATTTTGAACTCGATATGTGTAAATTGGTTTTCATTTCGAGATAATTGGCATTTGATGCTCGTATGCCATTTTCCTCACAGTGCCTGCCAATGGGAATTTTCCGCCATTTCTCCCAACCAATGAAAAAAATCAAACGGCCGTCCAATGAAAAAAGAGAGAACGTGTCCGGCGTGCCAATGACATTTCAAGCGAGTCACACAAGCACTTGTGTACATTTATGCTCATATACATGATATGTTTCATATAAATGTGTAATATATATATAACACAAATTATATTCATTATATAATACATAAATGTGACCCTGGACCACAAAACCAGTCTTACGTAGCACGGGTATATTTGTAGCAATAGCCAACAATACATTGTATACATAAATGTGACCCTGGACCACAAAACCAGTCTTAAGTAGCACGGGTATATTTGTAGCAATAGCCAACAATACATTGTATGGGTCAAATCATTAGGATGCTAAGTAAAGATACTAGTAGAAGACATTTTGTATATTTTCTGCCGTAAATATATCAAAACTTAATTTTTGATTAGTAATATACATTGCTAAGAACGTCATTTGGACAACTTCAAAAGCCAATTTTCTAAAAAAATTTTGCACCCTCAGATTCCAGATTTTCAAATAGTTGTATCTCGGCCAAATATTGTCCTGTCCTAACATAACCATAACGGAGAGCTTATTTATTAAGATCGGAAAAAAATCGACCCTTATGACTGGTTTTGTGGTCTAGGGTCACAAATAATATATACAATCCCCTTTCGGGGTTTCTGATATTTCATAAATTAAGGCCTAAAATCAGAAAGTCTTAAATACATCAACTAATAGCATTAAATATGGCATGCACTGCAAGAAATTCTTCCTATTTTTCTAATTGAGATACAGATTGAACATGTGGTGTTTTCTGATGCATTGAAAAAAAAAAAAAGTTTATGCTTAAAACTGCACTGGACCAGACAGGACTAGCAAAAAGTGCTCGGCACTGACAAGTCATGGTTTTGTCTCACCAGGAGTGATGGTCAGACTTGTGTTTATCGTTAAAGGAGTGAGAGTTACACCGAGGCCTGTAGTCTTGAACGGGATTGGTTTGGAGGTGGAGGGTCCATCACTGTGTGTCACAGCATCAGACTGAGCTTATGGTGTTACAGGGAAGACATCCTCCTCCCTCACGTGGTACCCTTCCTGCAGACTCATCCTGACATGATCCTCCAGCACGACAGAGCAAATCTGCAGTTTCAGTTGCTGAATCGGTGTTGAATGTTCATACAAGTATTTACACGTTAGAATAGTTCGGAATTGTTCACCCAAAAAATGAAAATGTACTCACCCTCAGGCCATCCAAGATGCAGAGGAGTTTGTTTCTTCATTGAAACAGATTTGGAAAATGTAGAGTTCATACAGCTGATAAAAACATCACAATAATCCACACGACTCCAGTCTCAGTTAACGTCTTGTGAAGCGAAAAGCTGCGTGTTTGCAAGAAATAAATCCACCGTGAACACATCTTTAACTCAAACGTTGTCCTTTATCCATAATATTGCTGCCTCCAGTGAAAAAGTCGTGTTGTCTGAATTAGGAGAGAAACATGTAGATTAAGCACTTGTACAAGCAAAATCATGTTGGTGGATTTTGATGAGAGAGGACATGCTCTCTTTGATGTAAGCAATGTGTGCAAAGTATTGCCACACGATAAAACTCTCCATGCCAGTTCTCATTAGGCAGCTATGAAATAAAAATACAGTATAACTGCAATAAACCCAAGCTGAATGCAACATTTTATCAGGCCAGATTTACTATAAAAAGGGAGCGTTGGAGTGTGTGCATGTAACGGCAGGAAAAATAACATTCATTCCGAGTAAAGAGACATTTTAGTGAGATATGGGAGACTGGAGGCCCCTAACCTTGTGGCCCTTCCAACCAATCATGTGCAGGGGCCGCACCGTTTATTGGTCCAAGCATATGACACCATAACCAAAAGATAAAAACAAATGACATAGTAAATGTTACTGAAATCGGGCACCTCTACATTCACAATCAGCCAAAATATCTGGCAGGCCGTCACGCCATTCAGTTCGAACCATTCATCGTATCTTACACAGGCGATGGTATCAGATGTTTGGACCGGGAATATCAGTCCTTTAATCTCAAAGTTTAACCTGTAACCCAGCCAAGATTTCAGCTCCAGAAAAAAAAAAAATGACTGAATAAATTGACCATCTACTTTTTCTATTTATGTATATATTGTGTGTTTTTAATAATTACAAAGTAAATGAATTAAGGATTTTCTTTTCATAGTTTCTGATTCACTACACATTTAAGTCGTTACAAATAACCTTCATATACAAGCCATCTATTTAAAAGAAGTATATCCGGCAGCCAGCGATGGTGTACAGACACTGCGGTCTCGTTTTGATTGTTTCGGCTTTGCTGTACCTCCATAGACTAGATCTGAACTTTATCAAATTAACATTTAAAATAACATTACAATACGTTCCGATTTCAATGACGGAAAATCAATTCCAGGCTAATTTGCAGAATCATGTTCTCCTGATTTAAAACGCTTGACTTTAAAATAAAATAAAAAGTTACAAGAGCATAAAATTGCGCTCCAACAGTAGCAGTATTAGAAGTAGTAGCATTAATAAACCATTGTTTTTTGTTTTTTTAAATGAACCAGAATATGCATTTCAAATGCATGAAATGATTTGAGAGCAGTTTTAGAATTGGTCAGTAGTATGTTCACCCCTCTCTAGCTCCACAGCGCCCCATGAAGGCTAAATCTGCATCTGCTCCAGGTATTTGTAGGTGGGGTTTTCGTAGCCGTGGTTCTGCATCTTACTCAGGTGACGTTCTTCTGGAGTTAGCATAGGATCAACCTGAAGCACAAGAGGAAGATTTAAGATATCAGTACCTACAACATAAGCAACTATTAAAAAGTTTAGGAACAGTAAGATTTTTTGTAATGTTTCGGAAGTTGACCAAGGCTGCATTTATTGGATCAAAAATACATTAAAAACAGTAATATCATGAAATATTTTTACAGTTTAAAATAACTTTGAATTTATTCCTCTGATTGCAAATCTGAATTTTTAGCAGCCATTACTCCAGTCTTCAGTGTCACATGATCCTTTTCAGGAATAGTTCACGAAAAAAGAAAAATTACGCATTACTGAGTTTGTTTCTTCATCAGAACAGATTGGAAACGTAGCATTCCATCACTTGATCATCAAACGATCCTCTGCAGTGAATGGGTGCCGTCAGAATGAGAGTCCAAATAGCTGATAAAAACATCACAATAATCCACACCCCTTCCATCAATTAACGTCTTGTAAAGAGAAAAGCTGCGCGTTTTAAAAAAACAAATCCATCTTCAAGGCATTTTAATTTTAAATCATCACTTGTGGATTATTGTGATGTTTTTATCAGCCGTTTAGACTCTCATTCTGACGGCACCCATTCACTGCAGAGGATCCATTGGTGAGGAAGTGATGTAATACTACTATTGTTTTCTAAAATGTTACCGACAACAAACCTTTCAATGGCCGTGTATATTCATTAAATATTTTATATAATTAAATGTATATAAACTCGAAAAGAACTAAACTTGTCCTTGCGTGCTCCGAGTGAGAGCATTATCCTTCACAGCGATTGAGAGAGTCTGTCTAGCCTGTTTGTCATCCTCCTCAAGGTAGCATTGAAAACACTAAGAGTGAATGATAGAGCGTCATGTGTGACCGTTAACTGAAAATGTACTCACCCTCAGGCCATCCAAGATGCAGAGGAGTTTGTTTCTTCATTGAAACAGATTTGGAAAATGTAGAGTTCATACAGCTGAATAAAACATCATCTTCCCCAGAAGAAAAAGTCATACTGGTTTGGAACCACATGAGGATGAGTAAATGATGACCGAATGTTCCTTTTAATGTAGCTTAGATTCTCGCAAACCTCTTGATAGCTCCTCTATGTGATTTCAGAGAGGCAAACATGCAGAGATACTGTACAAACAAAACAAGCCGAACATGAGCCACATTCTTCAGAGAGATCATGCATTGCATGTGTCTAGCTCAGCCCTCCACAACCACTCAGGCTCTTGTGTGAGCTGCGATTAGAGGAAACTAGAATGTGACTGGGAAATAAGTGAACGTGGCATGCAATGAATGCTGGGATATGAATGAGATAAGACTGAAATAAAGCAGATTTGTATATCTGAAAGGAGATAGTGACTGCAAGGCAGCGGAAGAAGTGCTATTCATACAGCTGATAAAAACATCACAATAATCCACACGACTCCAGTCTCAGTTAACGTCTTGTGAAGCGAAAAGCTGCGTGTTTGCAAGAAATAAATCCACCGTGAACACATCTTTAACTCAAACGTTGTCCTTTATCCATAATATTGCTGCCTCCAGTGAAAAAGTCGTGTTGTCTGAATTAGGAGAGAAACATGTAGATTAAGCACTTGTACAAGCAAAATCATGTTGGTGGATTTTGATGAGAGAGGACAACAGGGGGTTGACTTTTTCACTGGATTCTTATTATGAACTGGTATTTTGGCCAGAAACAATGGTTTAAGTTAAAACAGCCTTATGATTGATCACAAACACACAGCTTTTCGTTTCACAAGGTGGTGTTAATTGATGGACTGGTGTTGTGGGAATTACTTGTGGATTATTGTGATGTTTTTATCAGCTGTTTGGACTCTCACTCTGACGGCACCCATTCACTGCAGAGGATCCATTGGTGAGCAAGTGATGGAATGCTAGATTTCTCCAAATCTGGTCTGATGAAACCGACTCATCTACATCTTGGATGGCCTGAAGGCGAGTGCACTGTCAGCAAATTTCATTTTGGGGTGAACTATTCCTTTAAAGAAGCTTGTGGCCACACCACATACTGACTGTTACTTTTCATTTGCCAAGTAAATAAAATCAGTTTTGTATTGAAATGTATGTGTATACATAAAAAATGAAATGTTTCATTATGAAATATGTAAGCGTAATTCATGCATATTTTATATAAAATGATATTTATATATTTTAAGTAATATATTTCATATTTAAAATGCTTTTATTTTATATTGTAAACTGAAATCAGACTACTCATGAGGTATAAGAACATTCATACATTTTTTTTATACTGGTATAATGGTAGAATAAAGACAAAAATGACACCTACATGGAAGTAGTGAATTTATTGATGTGTTTCTCACCTGTAACCAAGAAGCCATTTTCCACTGGATTCAACCATATTTTACTTCTAATATATGAACTTTGTATTATTTTCCCCTCACCCCTATGACCATTTCCACAATCAAGCAGGCAATGACAAGGTCCAAGATTGGAGCCATTTAGGTGCATAGTGAAAGTCACATACAGAAATACCGTCACAGGAAGAGGGGAAAAAAAACAGAAAATAAAAGCGAACTTAAAAATATATATATAATAACATCTCATAAGAACAATGCACACCACAGGTTGTCCTTGATAAAAGCCATGATTGCAACATCAACTATACAGGCATACAAAGACATTGCTAAGAAGGGGGAAGAGAGAGAGGGGAAAGAAAAAAAACAAACATTTGACTCAATTTTTTCCTTGCCTTGCATCGTAGTGGACATGCAAAACATTTCTTACACTTGCCTTGGCCTCTAGCTGTGTAACTTTAGTGTGTTTTTGCGTTTAATCATAGTTTTCAAGGGTATGTCCTTGTGGGACTTATGCTATAAACTATATATATATATATGCTTAGATTCTCACAAACCTCTTGATAGCTCCTCTATGTGATTTCAGAGAGGCAAACATGCAGAGATACTGTACAAACAAAACAAGCCGAACATGAGCCACATTCTTCAGAGAGATCATGCATTGCATGTGTCTAGCTCAGCCCTCCACAACCACTCAGGCTCTTGTGTGAGCTGCGATTAGAGGAAACTAGAATGTGACTGGGAAATAAGTGAACGTGGCATGCAATGAATGCTGGGATATGAATGAGATAAGACTGAAATAAAGCAGATTTGTATATCTGAAAGGAGATAGTGATTGCAAGGCAGCGGAAGTGCTAAAGTTTTAGGTAAGGTTCGATTTTAGGCTTTGGTTCGGCTATAGATATTGAGATAGACTCAACATGCAAATAATATGACAATGAAGTATATATGAACATAACACTGAAATAACGAGGTAAAAGTTAAGAAAATTTTGTTAAGAGGTGTTTGATATTTATTACCCTCTCAGTCTACAGCACTTTCTAAAGGCAAGTCAGAAATCATGAGACTAATTGTGATTATTTTATTAGTTTGACAGCCATGTTTTTAATAGTAAAAAACTGTCAATTTTAGCCCATCACTAGCCTCTCACTGCAGGTTGTACTGTCTGTGCTTGCTTTGGAACAAAATAGATTGTAAAAATGGGGCTAGAAATACATTTCTCGTTATATTGAAAAATTAAATCTAGCAGCTGTCAATCTAATACGGAGAAAATATTTTCCAGAAAGTAGTTTCATAATTTTGGCTAATTTGGTGCAATGACAATATAAAAATCCAATTTAATTCTGTCAACAACGTATCGTCTTAAAGGGATAGTTCACCCAAAAATGAAAATTCACCAGCTCCTGCACCACATGCATGTGTCGTGGTACTCTTGTGAATGCGCATCGAAGACTGACATTTTTGTTTTATTAGTAGTATTAAATGTAGTATTCTCGTAGTTTAAGGTTATGGCTGAACCACTGATGTGGACTAATTTAACGATGTCCTTACTACGTTTCTGGGCCTTGAACGTGGTAGTGCTGTTGCTGTCTATAGAGGGTCAGAAAGCTCTTGGATTTCATCAAAAATATCTTCATTTGTGTTCCGAAGATGAATGAATGTCTTACGGGTTTGGAACGACATGAGGGTAAGTAATTCATGACAGAATTTTCATTTATGGGTGAACAATCCTAATAATATAACCTTTTTTACTAAGTATAAATGGCTTTTATACATTAGATAGCCGTCTTTATATTTTAAAAGAGAGGTGACCATCATATTTGGGGGTCAAAATGTTTAACCCCCCAGTAAAGCCAGTAAAATCAAATAAATTCATATGGCACAGTTATAACTATGAGACCATAGTTATATAAATAAAGTTTACAGAGCATGTGGTCTTTATTAAGTAAATGTTCCTCTAGGTGTATCATGAAGCCAATTCTTGATTTTATTATTAGCACTTAAACTGAACGTGTTTGAAAATCCTGCATTTTTTTGTGTTTATGTAATTTCAGTCATGAGAGTTGGCACAGTGTTCGCAACAGATCATTGAAGCGTGTGTGGTGTTGGAGGCAGGCTGGTGGGCTCACCACATTTTCGTTGATCTTGCTGTTGATGACTTTTTCCTCTGCTCCAATCAGACCATCCAGACTGTTCATGCCAGAGCCTACAGAGGGAACAGCCAATCAGAGACAGGAGGACCAGATGGAATCTTGCATATCGGAATTAATAAAACTCAAATGCTTACAAATATGTCTTTGACCAACAGTAGCTGCAATTAGCTAAATAACCTCAGCTTCTAGCACAATCCAAATCGTGACCAGAATCCTGCTGCCTTGCAGTTTTTATTTATTTTTTTCAGTCGGGGGGGCGACACGTCTCATTCATTAGTCATGCATTTATTTAAGTGTATGAAGTAGAAGTTCAGAGTCCTCCTGGATCAGTCCAGACAAGCTCAGAGTAAGAGGTGTGATCTATTGTGGTCAAAAGGTCTCTTCCTGGTAGAATTAGCGTCTTGGGACATCCTGTGAGCACTTGTTTCCAGTAACAGCTCTATAAATATACATCCTCGCCCCACATATTAAACAATTAAAGTCAACATGAAACTTGATACATAAACTATTTTACTTCCATAATGTGACATTTCTGAGTGAAACAAATGACTAGATGGTCAAACGTGGTCTTTCCATACAAGAACCAGGAATCAAGACATTTGAGCTTCTACATGTTGGGAACTCAGATGGCAATCAGGATGTGGAGGCTAATGTTCAAGTGCAAGATGGCAATTAGTTTTGAAATGTGACATTATTACATTAACATTTAAAAGGTCTTAACTATTTCTACATTCAAATGTTTGAATGCATTACCCACAAAACAATTATAAAATATCTATTTGGCTATTAATTACATACAGGGTTATTATAGTTAAAAACTTTAAAAATATGTAGCTAGAAATAAAATAGGTGTTAAAAAAATACAATGTTTAATCATTTTCATTTAGTTTAACTTGATATACTAAAATAACCTGATAAAACAAACTAAACTTGAAGTAAAAATGGATAAAAACTATATAGGCACATTAAATAAATTCAGCATATTAATAAAAACTATAATAGTGTCAATGATACTAAAACATCGATTATATATAAAAAAATAAAATCAATAGAAATTAAACGGCATGAATAGCATTTTTCTGTTGTACTACAACAGGGGTAAACATTAACATGCTAGAAATCTCCAAAGACACCTGGCTAAAATAAGTCTTGGTTGCATAATATCACATTGGAAATCTCATTGGTCGACAGAAGAACAATACCCTCCACCCACACTCATTGTTTGACTGTCAAAGCAGCAGGTCACTGATTCTAAAAGATTAACTATGTTCAGCGGCTGTCACAAGCTCTGGAGAGAAGGGTTTACAGCTTAACTATGCACAACTGAACCACTAACCACCAGAACACACACAGTCAAGCTACTTCATAACATGGAGGTGAAGTGTGTCACCAAGACAATTAGACTTTACACATGAGATGAGACAACAAAAACAGCAAGACCAATCAGATATTGACAATTATGGAAGAAAATGTCACCGGTATCTTGTGGGTGTTGCTATTTTTGGTTTCTAATGCATTCTGAGTGGTTTTCTAGGTAGTTTCTAAGGCATTGCTAAGTGGTTGCTAACTAGCTCAAGTCAAAAGAGCCCAACCTCAAGTCTGTTTGCTAGATTCGAGCCCAGTGGCAGAAATTAACAGGGGCTTGGGGCAAAAATACCTCTAAAATTAACATAAATAACCCACAAATTCAAGATAAGGTGGCAAAAAAATGCCCCATTACAATTAAACTAAATCTATTACAGCAGTTGCAGTAAAAGTGACATGTGTGAAGTGTGTTGATTGTGGCATTACATTTAGACACGATTCTGAATGCAATGGCCCACCAGAGGCGTTTAGATTAGTCTGAACTATTTATATGCAGTTGTTGTGTGAATACATGTTCGCTAACTTTGAGTAGCATCTAACTCTGTGTAAATAATAATGTCAGATACAGCTTCTGTTACACCTTTGCAGTGTAAAGACGGATTTTGTTGCTGTTGATCAAATTTGATCGATAATAGTATTTGGATTATTCAATTTTAGTATTGGTTGACATAAAAGACAACACAGATACTTTTGAAGGGTTAGTTCACCAAAGAAAAAGAAAACGAAGAAAACAAAAATAACAAATTTATTCCACTTTCTCGTCTCTACTGCGAAAACAAAAATAAAGGCTTTATTCCACATTTTCGTCATCTTGGTACTTTTCTGGACCTTGAACGTGGTAGTTACCTTGCCGTCTATGGGAGGGTCAGAGAGCCCTCAGATTTCATCAGAAATATCTTAAATTGTGTTCCGAAGATGAACAAAGGTCTTACGGGTTTCGAACAACACGAGGGTGAGTAATTTTCATTTTTGGGTGAACTAACCCTTTAATAAGGTAATTATAAAAATAGCCCTTACAAACAAAAAAAAAAATGCACCTGAGAAATCAATTCCAGTGAACAAATATTGCCTCTTAGTGGAACAGTTAATTTCTAACACTCTACGAGTCCTTTTAATGTAAGTTATGCATTTGATCAGGCCTCTTGTCAACAAGCCGCATGATTTGAGGTATCATTCTTGTCTGTAGTATAAATGATACAGTATGATTAAATAGGGTCGGCTTTATTCCACATTTTCGTCATCTAGGTACTTTTCTGGACCTTGAACGTGGTAGTTACCTTGCCGTCTATGGGAGGGTTAGAGAGCCCGTCCATTGAAATAGGTATCATTACAGTTATCGTTCTAAGTATGAATTGGCCTCATATGATGACAATTTCCATTTTTGGGGTGGACTACTCCTTTAAGAATGAAATTGAGCTTTAACATGAATGAATGTGTTTGGTGGTATTGATCTGCCCTCTCAAAGTGCTAAATGGACCGAATGTGCACTGACAGCCGTGACTGGCAATTTTCACACACAAATGTTTAGTGCTCAATTCCACCTTGCATCAAGTCTAATGATGACCCGTATCCACCGGACATGCTCATGCGATCGCAATGATACAGTATGATTAAATAGGGTTTGGAGGTTGTTTAAAATAGTAATAGTGAATTGCAAGCTTCTACCACTAATATTTTAAGAGCAGGTTTATAGGCGAATTCATAAGGGGTGGGACTGCAAGGTTAAGCGATAAACAGGTCGATGTTCCAGTTGTACAATCTGGGGGCAAAAACTGGCCAATGGTCAGCTAAACAGCGGTCCTGCAACATAACTACTAAATAAATGAGCTCCTTTCATGAAAAGCGCAAGATACCAGGAAAGCGACAAGAGGAGACCCAATAAGTAGCAAATGAGTCCTAAGGATCTGTCGACAGAGAGCTGGGTCTGAATCAGGTTATTTGTCTTCCTGACACAGGCAGGTAGTAAGGCAGCCATAACTGCTTTAGCAGTACACAGCACATTTACATTGGACTCGTTCTCCCATCCAAATGGCTAATTAGCTTAACAAGCTGCCTGGACTTTTCATTAGGGAAAGCTCTTCCGGCCAGACATTGAGGGATGTGATGTTTGGTCTCCCCATCCGAGGGAGTGACAGAAGAAATTTAGAACAAGATGGCTAACAGGGCAGAAGGGACGGACAGAGCAAAAGCATGGGGTGGAAATACAGTAAAAATATGAGGACAGATGGGGAGATGAGTCAAGATGTATGCAAGGAGGGCTGGGTAAAAAAAAAAATTGACAGAATAATCTACATTTAAACAATCCGATATAGATTCTCAAAATCCCCAAATGACAGAAACAATCCTTAAATAATAATAATAATAATTTGTCTTTTTAAAATTTATTATTTGTTTATAAAAAATTATATTTTAATTTTGAATTAAATATAATTAATTTTATAATTAATTTTAATTCTAATGAAATTATAATAATTTACTTTTTTAGTATTTAAAAAAAAAAAAATGTCTATATAGTTGGTATTAATTCGATTCACATTTATTTTTTTTAATTTATTTAAATGTTATAAATTTTTATTTGATTTAATTTGACCTATTTTACATTGCCTTGCCGTGAC
The DNA here is from genome assembly GCF_001515645.1 of Sinocyclocheilus grahami. Classification (NCBI taxonomy): domain Eukaryota; kingdom Metazoa; phylum Chordata; class Actinopteri; order Cypriniformes; family Cyprinidae; genus Sinocyclocheilus; species Sinocyclocheilus grahami. The sequence continues at coordinate 588,901 of NW_015505700.1, forward strand.
AACTGTAGTTGAAATAAAATGTGTTCAATTAATTAATTAATTTATTTAAAAATATATTTTATTTCAGCCATTTATTTTACTGAACTAACCCTTTAATAAGGTAATTATAAAAATAGCCCTTACAAACAAACAAAAAAAATGCACCTGAGAAATCAATTCCAGTGAACAAATATTGCCTCTTAGTGGAACAGTTAATTTCTAACACTCTACGAGTCCTTTTAAATGTAAGTTATGCATTTGATCAGGCCTCTTTTCAACAAGCCGCATGATTTGAGGTATCATTCTTGTCTGTAGTATAAATGATACAGTATGATTAAATAGGGTTTGGAGGTTGTTTAAAATAGTAATAGTGAATTGCAAGCTTCTACCACTAATATTTTAAGAGCAGGTTTATAGGCGAATTCATAAGGGGTGGGACTGCAAGGTTAAGCGATAAACAGGTCGATGTTCCAGTTGTACAATCTGGGGGCAAAAACTGGCCAATGGTCAGCTAAACAGCGGTCCTGCAACATAACTACTAAATAAATGAGCTCCTTTCATGAAAAGCGCAAGATACCAGGAAAGCGACAAGAGGAGACCCAATAAGTAGCAAATGAGTCCTAAGGATCTGTCGACAGAGAGCTGGGTCTGAATCAGGTTATTTGTCTTCCTGACACAGGCAGGTAGTAAGGCAGCCATAACTGCTTTAGCAGTACACAGCACATTTACATTGGACTCGTTCTCCCATCCAAATGGCTAATTAGCTTAACAAGCTGCCTGGACTTTTCATTAGGGAAAGCTCTTCCGGCCAGACATTGAGGGATGTGATGTTTGGTCTCCCCATCCGAGGGAGTGACAGAAGAAATTTAGAACAAGATGGCTAACAGGGCAGAAGGGACGGACAGAGCAAAAGCATGGGGTGGAAATACAGTAAAAATATGAGGACAGATGGGGAGATGAGTCAAGATGTATGCAAGGAGGGCTGGGTAAAAAAAAAAATTGACAGAATAATCTACATTTAAACAATCCGATATAGATTCTCAAAATCCCCAAATGACAGAAACAATCCTTAAATAATAATAATAATAATTTGTCTTTTTAAAATTTATTATTTGTTTATAAAAAATTATATTTTAATTTTGAATTAAATATAATTAATTTTATAATTAATTTTAATTCTAATGAAATTATAATAATTTACTTTTTTAGTATTTAAAAAAAAAAAACATTTACTTCAAAACAATAATATTAATCCAGGACATGGCCACAAAACCCTCCACATTTTGTGTGTGAACACACAATACCAAAAAATTTACTTTTTCCATTTAGAATGGAGTTTTTAATAATAGTTTATGATCATAGTTTTTAATATGCTCTTAATATGCTCATAATGCATGTAATGCACTTTAGCGGTCACAAAAATACTGTCTAATATTAAAACAGGCATCCTGACATTAGTGAAATATTCTAAAATTAAATCAATATCGGATGGAATCAAAATAAAATGTATATATAAATATAAAAATTCAATAACCCAGCCCTCTATGCAACAATTAAAAAAATAAAAATAAAAAAAAAGAAGAAAGCGCAAACACATTTCAGCAGCTGAAGAAAGAAAAAGAAACAGAGAAAAGCAGCAGAGACCCACCTTTCTTGAAGGCACGAGGGGGTTCAGAGAGATCGCCTAGGCATTGTGTACAAGCAAAAGACAAAAGAAAAGATTGGAATAGAAAAAGAGAAAATAACCCAGGTGAGTAAAAGTAGTAGTCAGGCTTATCAAGCTGTGTCTGCGGACGGAGAGGAGAATCCCGCAGGGACAGAATGATAAAGAAAAACAAATCAAAGAACAGGGGAAAGAAAGACTCAGGATGTGTTTCTGGACAGGCCTGTCATAATGAAAGCCCTCCTGGGCTCTAATGTGTTTATTACATTGCTCTTTTTGTATATCGCATTTTAATTTCGCAGTTTCCTTAAAGGCTTGGCAGGCCCAGGCAGGACAGTGAATGAGCAGGAATGGGCTCAGAAAGAGAGAGATTTTCAAAGCACTTGGCTGCAGTGTGACGCCAGAGCCTCAGGCTTTATGATTCAGCTGAACTTCAAATGGCGTGGTGTTTAAGGCGATGCCAATGGGGACTCAGGCAAGCTTAGATAAGCAGAAACCTATGGCCCGAGTGCAATATTTGGACTTCGGGGCTTCATTCAGCATTTAGACAAGTTAACGCGAACAGGAGCTTCACCTGAACGGCTTTGAGAGAGAAGCTATGAGCAGACCTCTAGTACTGGCTCAAAACAGACACTTTAAACAAGAGCCAGCCAGAGAAAAACACGTGAACAAGGTACTGGTGGCTTAATGTTTCCTGGAAAACTTCCAATCACATTTCACCCCAAAATAAAAATGAAAAAGTTATTTTGCATGAAGAAAATGATATTTTATAATTTATTATATTTTATATATTATATTTACATTTTTATTTTAATATTTATATAATAAAATAATATTTTTGTACTTTCATAAAGTCACAAAGCAAAGACCATAATATATGCTTAATTTTCTATATGTGAAATGCTTCTTTTTTTATTTTGGGGGTGAAATATGATTTATAAGATTCACTTTATTAAGTTGTGGGTAATAATGAGTTAACTAAGTTTTCTGACTGGTGCCATGCCAAATACTGGTTGAATATTGTTTGCAAAGATGAACGAACAATTTAATGTGTTTCACAGTATATACATCTCATATCACATGAAATTACTACAGTATATCATATGAGCATATTATATAATAATGCCAGATTAAACATTTGCCTTTCTTTGTGTTTTAAGTTTGTTTATAGCTACTTTAGCAAACCATTTAACCTACTAAACAAGCATATTCTCCTCGAGTTACTACAGAAAATCATATCAAACCTTCACAGAATGCTTTCAGCGTTAGAAACGGTAATAACACTATAGTTCTAGAAATATGATATTTAACAGGAAGTGGAAATATGACATTCCCTTTTACAAAGGGTATTGGTTATTTTCATTTTAAGTGCTACAGGGTCCAACCCTGATGAAAAACAACTTAAACCACTCTCAGCTGGTTTGCTGGTCTCCCAGACTGGTCCGTTTTCTGGTTTTAGAAAGGGTTTGGACACTTTTCAGGTGTGCAGGCTAAACTCCGGCTGAGGAGCCTGCTAAGAGGGTTAAGCTGTTTCTTTCCCAATAGTGAAGGGGGTAGTAGTGGCATGACACTGATACAAAACCTGCCTCGGCAACAGTGCCATATTGAGAGACCGTGGAGAGCAACCGCGAGCCTTAAAGGTTTGCTTGTGTAAATTTAGACAAGAAACGTACCCTCGGGTTCAGCGGGGGAGCCCAGAGAGTTGACCTGGAAGGGGCGGAAAGGCTTTCCTTCAAAGGCAGGAACCTCCACACTCTCCTCAGAGGACACAGTAACGTCAGGCTGCGATTCAGAGATGGAGGACAGGAACTGGTCCATGTCTGCCTTTTGATCCTGCAGAAGTTCATCTGAATTGGGGGATACAGAGAGGAACATGGTTTAAAACAGCAAATCACAGGAGGGAAGAGATGGAGGAAGGGATCTATTCCTAAAACCATTAAACGTGGCACGAAGCGGTCATAAACGCGATCAATTATCCATTGCGAGGTTCCGTACTGCGGCACTTCCAGGCATCAGTGAAGCTAAAATGACCCTTTCTACTTCTCTAAACTTGCAAAAACACTCTGCACAGAGTCTGGCTTTAAAAACTACGCATCTTCACACACTAGTGGGAATCTGGAGCAGTCTTGACCCAGTTCTGTCAAATCCCACACACTAGTCTCATCTATACTACACAATGCCACGGGGCTCCTCTCATAAAACGAAAAAGACGAAAAAAAACCCCAAAAAAAACATAAGTGCAGAGGGGTGTCTCTGGGAACAGCTTGACTGTTTCCACCTGAAACAAAGAGCATGGCGCAACAAATGCTTCAGAACACTCCAATTTACTTTGATTGCGGTGAGATGTTTTCAAGCTGAGCGATAAAAAGAGAAGCCAAATTACACTTTTGTGTGTGTGAGTGAGTGAGTGAGTGAGCGAGCTAATTACTGAAGCCAAGCTTTTCATACAAGTGTAATTATCTTGGCATCTGAGATGCAGAGAGATTGTGCAGTTGTTTAGGGGACTAAAAGCTCAAAGCAGGACAAAAGAATGCATAAAACAGACCGAAAATCTTTGTACAGCTTTATCCGTGATAAATCAAGGAAGCTTTAGAGTTTGACATCAGAGTTCAGTTTGTCGAGCTCACACACTAATGGACCACATCAAGCAAGATGCCTTGAAAAGGGAGGTTTGGGGTTCGGTTTATTTAAACGCAATCTGACCTAACTTGCAGGAATGGATCAGTATTGATTACATACAATCTACCTATTTAAGTAACATGAACTGCTCGTTGTTTGGTTGTACAGAAACAGTCCCAAATCACATACTTATGCACTATTCTATAACGTTTTGTAGTATATAATAGTGTGTTCACTGAAAATTCCAAAAAGAAAGTGCATTTTAAATACCCAGATGATGCACTTAAATAACCGAAAAAACTTAGTGTGGAATGTTGAACACTTCATGCACGCAACTGTTGCAGCGGTAATTATGTAGCGAAGGGGGAGGGGCTATCAGACTCCATTTAAGAATGACAAAATAACCTTATATAATTCATACACTACATGGTTGAGTAAATAGTGCATAAGTAAATAGTATGCATAGTGCGTCATTTGGGACACAGTTAGAGAATCTTAATCATTTTCTCCATAAGGAAAGTGATTTTTAACAATAATGTACAAGCTTTTCATAAAAAAGACCCAACGTGAGCTCCAAGATAATTAAATGATGAAATATGCTTCGGTTTAAGTTCACAAGTCATGATTTCAACATCTTAAAAAAAATAAATAAATCTAGATGTAACAAAAGTAGAAACAGATCTTTTCTTCCACATTGTGCCGTACATCTGAGTGATAATCAAAAAGGAAAAAAGAAAAAAAAAACAAGTAGGACAACACTGGGACTTGGTTGTATCATCGGTTGCTGATTAGATGGAAGCACATCTGAATGAGAGCTTGCAGTCATTAGTAAAAAAAAAAAATTATAAATAAATAATAAAAAAAGTTCAAGAGAGTTATAAAAATTGATATTTAAATTGACCATTAAATTAAAAATGAAATGCATTCATGTTTTTCAATAACATGCATTTAAAAATCGATAATTTCACACTGACTTTAATATGCAAAATACCAGAGAAGAACTACACTACCCATAATCCTGCACAGAGATCCACCAATCAGAGCTGTCATTATGGAAAAGAAAAAAAAAACAGGGTTCAGCAGTGACCAGACATTCCCATAAAGCATTACAAATGATGCAACAGAGTCTTCTACACTAGAGAATTTTGTAATAAAGTATGCACTTCGTACAATAGTTTCTGATCTGAGTACACCGTTTGAAACACGCTGTTTTTTGTGCTTGTCTCTTTAAATGCAAATGAGCTGCTGCTCCCCGCCCCCTTTTCCAGAATAGAGCTGTGCCATTACAGCTCGCACCTGCTAATAACATCTGTTTTGGTTCTGATTATCATGTTTATCGCACTGAAATCATGCATTTTAAACCATATGAGTTTAAACTTCTGATATACGGTTTTCTGAGCGCACACATCCGAAGCACACGGACAGAAAGCAGCTGTCACAGGCATGCAAGTACTAAAATAAGTTATTTTTCACACACAGGTTTACGTTAAAAACACACGCGTTACAAAAACAGTCGGTTATGTCTGTGAAGGTTAACAGCTGGGAAATAAATCGCATGTTTATTTTAGATCTGTGTGGCAGCAGCAATATACATTAAATAAATCAATAAATCCACTGCTCTCTTGTCTCCTCTGAGGCTGGGACTGTAAACCGTGTTCTGTGCTCGTCTGTGCAGCCAAAGACAGAACAGTTAGCATGTTTTACTCAAACTTTCGCCATAGCATTAGAACTGGTACACCGTTGTCGCTTGCGAAATCAAAATGACGGCGCCGTGGGTGGAAACTTACAGATTAAGGGGCGGTAATATTATAATGAGATCCCTTTGCCACGTCACCAAGGGAGTGAAATCAGACACTCTTTTTCCCAGACGCTTGCAGAAAAAGGCTTCCCAAACCAAAGTTACTGGGTTAATCTTTTTTAGGGATGTAACGGTATGAAAATTTCTTATCACAATTATAGTGACCGAAATTATCACGGTTATCAGTATTATCACGGTATTGTTAAAATGTGCTGGAGATGTTCAAAAAGTACAGACACATAAGTCACATAAAAGACACAAATCACTTCACCAAATTTTATATTTAAAAATCAACAAACGACAAACAAAATGACTTTTTGTTTGCATAACCACTAAAACAATAACATTACCAATGATGTTCGGATTTTAAATGACAACAGTTTAATAGCATGTTGAAATATCTAATGTAAATGTTCAAATAAAACATTGAAAAAGTTTCATAAAAAAATGGTAAACATCACATTTCAGCCTTTAGATAAAGAAAAGATATGTCAAAATGATAATTGATTATTAAATGATTATATGTATTTTATCTGCTCCATAAATAATTCTAGATAACTTATCTGAATTGTTTAAATGTGTAGAATCCACATAAGACTTTTTTTCATCAAGGGCATGCAAATTCGGTCCGTTTTTGGCCAGACAGAAACTGCACACAATGTAAATATAAGTCTCTGTAAATCCACTCGCTGACAGCAGGTGGCGCTGATGGAGCAGCAGAATTACAGCTGTTTCTCGTAACCTCCGTGGACAAAGCAGTACTGCGATTAAGAACACTTCCTTCAGGTATTACATGGAGCGAAGATGAAAACAAAATGCCATAGAATCGTTTCTGAAGACAGTTAGAACCGTCAGAGGTACATTCATATAATTAATTCATATATTAATTTGTATAATTATTTTAAAACATCCCAGCTTTTCCGCCCTGTTTTCACTCAAAACGAAACTACTCCGCGTGCTGTGCGCACGTGAGACTTACTTAAAACTGTGCTTTATACTGGACAGTATTTATTTATCGCGAGTTGTTCAAATCGCGGTAATCTAATACGGTTTTAATGATAATTAAAAGATGAAACGTAATACTAACCGTGGGGAATTTTATCATGATTTATCATCAAACCGGTAATCGTTACATCCCTAATCTTTTTCACGTTTCCTTGGTTGGTAGATGCACTGGGGACCTGATTATAGCACTTAAAACCTGGAAAATCAGATTTTCTTTTTTCTTTTAAAAATTCTTTTTAAATTCCCTATGGAGAAAATGAATGAGAAAAATACTTCCAGAACCAAAGCCACTAAAAAAACTGGACCGTTCCGCTTGAGTTTTGCAAGCAAACATCTCACATTCTTGATCTCTTACGGTGGATCTGTGGCAGACAGAATCAGTATATTCTCAGCAGCAGACACTGTTGTGCATGTAAGGGCATTGGTAAAACCAAATAGACAAAAACATGAGTAAAACATTGAAGCTGCCACCTTCTAAATTGTTACTTAGCAACAGAGGAAAATACCTGCCACTAGTACTTACCGTGTTAATCAAGTTCATGACGCAAATAATATAATGTGACAAAAGGAAGTAGTAGTAAAAATACCAAGCATTATCATCTCTCTCTCTCTTGTTTCTTGCTTATGTGATTTCAAAAATGCCAATTTTCACCATTTTCCAAATCTGATCCAGATCTCCACACTTACCAATCTCATCCTGGATCTCCTCTGCGACGTAGGGCACCTTATAGAGCAGGGACAAGCTCTGGTTCATCCTCTCCTCAATCACCCGCAGGTGGGTCATCACCTAGGAAACCCAGACACACACTTTTAAAACAGAATGTCTTACGCAAGATGATATTTATAAAAAGGCTCCATTCTGCAGGATGGAACTTGTCTGTGGTTGTGTATTGTTGGATGGATCAACGTAACTCAGGAAACACAAAAGCTTTGTGGCAATCTTAATATGTAAACAGTGAGGAGAAAAAAACGTTGTGACTGTGGGCTGTAAAATGTGTGCGTGTGTACGAGCAACCACGCCTGGTTCTTTGTTGTCACAGCGTTTGTGTGCAATGCTTAAAAACCAGCAACAGATGGCAATGAAGGGCCTATATATCTGAAGAAAACGAAGGGGGAAATTGCTCTTAAAATGTCCTTGTAGACCTTCTAGGCGCCCGTCTGGACCTCAGATACTGTATTTAGCGGTCACACTGTTGCTTTAGGAAGTAAGTTAGTTTATGTTGGTCTGCCAGTCATACCTGGACTTCTACTCAATTGAGAGGAGTTGCCAAAATAGACTGGACTGCCATTTCTCAAACACATGGTTATATAAAGCGCAGCCCCACAAGTCACCAGTGTAACTGCTATTTTTGCTTTTATAAAATCTACATGAGACATGACATAAAATGAGTTGATAAAGGGATAGTTCATCCAAAATGACATGAGGGAAAGCCAATGACAATTTTCATTTGGGTGAACTATCCCTTTAACCCGTCCCATTGTCCCCAAAATTCTTTTAAATGGGACGAGGGTTACAGATTCAGGGGCAGAATTATGAAAATCTTCTTAATAAAAAAGTTAAGAAATTTCATGAGATAAATTGAGAAAGTCTTCTTGTCCATTCTTGAAAAATTCCTAAGCTCTCATTTTTTTCATTAAAACATCTTATTTTTTAATAAGAAAATGACAGGCTTTAGTGGTTTTATCTGATTGTATGGCAGTTCTAGCTGAAAAGCGCTAATTAACACCGAAAAGACAGTCTTTTTGCACTGTAATAATCATAATCACGCACACAATTTACATTGCAACTGGCTTGCGGGAGTGCAGCGATGTGCCGTTTTTCAATTTAATTTGTTTTAAATAGTTACATTTAAAGAGCCTGTTGCAAGATGCAGTGATCCGTTGTTACGTAATTTCAAATTCAGCAAAAAGTAACATGACTGATTATTCTCACCATTATCAATCAATGGTGTCACTTAATGCATATGTTTTATATGTAGCTAATGTGTCGTTGTAATTCTTAATATACTTGAAAAAAATTTAATAAAAAATAAAAAAAACTTTGCCTTTCGGGATTTTCAAATCAAGTTGGAGGTTATCCTAACTCAAACTTAAATTTGAAACAATCAGGAACTGCCATCAGTCAGTAAACACATACACAGGACAAACTGTTGTGCATGTGGGTTTGGTTTCCCATGATTCTTAGATCTGTGAACACCTCTGGGTCTGTGCCATGTCCCGTCTCCCATGACAAACATCTGTGCTGGCCAGTCTGGAATGCAAATTATAGAACCACACCATTGGCTCAGACTTAAGTTACATCCAATCAAATCACTACGTGTGATGTTACACAAGAGCAGTGCGGTGCAAATCTCTCATATAATGTTCGAACAAGAGAATCCAGACATGCTAACTCACTCATGGCTCTCCTGGACAATCTGAACACCATAAATATACACAGAAAGCACCATTAAAGAAGAAGTGTGTAATTCCTGTGCCTCTTAACTGAACCAATTAGTAGGTGACAATGATTGTTTTCAATCACCACTGTTTAGCCAAACAGCCACAGTTTTAAGAGCTTTTTGTGAAATCATCCTGCAAATGGGTCATTTACGGTCTATTAAGCAGGTACTGAAAGGCTAGAAAAACGGTTATAAATAGACAAACTCTGCAAGGTGAGAAAAGACGATAGAAAACATGGAATTTAGCAGGAAAAGGAGGCAGATTGGGCGACACTGACTTGGGACTTCATCTGGGCGGCCTTCTCAGGGTCCACGGCCAGAACGTGCTGGTAGTGGCGGATGGTGTGCTGACGATCCTTATTCTCGGCACGCACGTACCTCTTCAGAGCCTGCAGGATACGGTGGGGCTGCAGAGACAGAGAGAGAAGATAAATTGACCACAAAGGAGAGAAAATAAAAGGCAGGGTGAGTCAGGCAGACGCCTCCTTATGAGCTGGCTGATCTGTGAATCAGCGCTAGGATCAAAGAGCCGCAAGATCCGCAGGACAGAGAAATAACAAGAGGATTAGCACGTGCCTGCTTGTGCGAGTCCGGCTCTGGCTCTCTTCGTGCAAGTCATTTCAGGGGATTAAGCATTACATAGGTGCACAATTCAAATTAATATCTTAAGTAACTGAAGCCACCCTCCCTGTTATGAGCTTTCAGCAGGGTAATAGAGGACGGGTAATCCGCCATCATTCAATCCCACAGTATGAGAAGTGTAATCTGGTCATTATGAGATGAGACCAATCCTTCAAGGAAGCACTTATCTCTCAAACTTATTTTACTCCCTCACAGAGCATGCATTTCACACATGACCGCACATGATCCATGCTCATTTATAAACTGGAAGGGATCTGTCAATGCTGGAAGTCACTCCAAGCAAGCAGTGGGCTGGTATTTGCATGCATCTCAAGTGATTTGATCACATGTGGTCAACACAATAACATCCACACTTGGGAATAGCATGCACCTCAAATGCATCTCATGTGACTACTTGTGATCAGCTTTTGAAGGGAAATTGGTGGTTCAATGACATGATAAATCTATTACATAACATGCCATTTACACATTCAATGACTCAAATACACTTCTAGAATCCGTGTATCATTCGATCATTCGTTTTTTTAATTTAATATTGAAAGTAGAAAAATGAGAAAACGGCTCCTCATCTTAAATTTTCGTTTTTCGTTCATGGGTGGAAAAATTAATAAACAGCTTGAATATTCGATTTCTACATGTGGGTGGGAATTAAACGCCCCTTTCTGCTGATTGGTCAACCGAAGATCAAACCGTGCCGTCATCAGTTCTTCCGCAGTATCACACAGCAGAATAATAGTCCTCCACTGCTGCAGTTGTATGGATTCTTAACACATTTATTGCAACTACATTTAATCTTTTTTCATCAAACAAACAGGCTAATGAATAGCTCGACACAACTCATACCTGGGCAGAGTCTAGACAGGGCTTTCTTCTGTGTAGATATAAATTCTATTCTTTGCATCAGCTGGGCATGGCAGGGTATGATATGACAGCTGTCTTAGCCTACCCTGCTCACCCATTAAGTCTGTTTGTTTAATTAAGAAATTAATTAATTTGTTTCAAAATAAATATTTTAAACACCAAGAAAGAAAGGAAAGAATAATAAATTGGCTTGGGTATATATAGGCCTATATTGCAAGAACTCTCATTTTGACTGACAAACAGAGAACAACAGATATTAAATATAGCCTACTGTTAGAGTTATATAATGTAATCTTGTGTTTTATTAAAATTGATCATAATTGATATCTCAAAAGGCTATGCGTGAGCTGCCACGCAAGATTTTCATAAAATATAATAACTTGCCATTTCGTTTTTTTCTCACCAAACCCTCAGTATACGTTCAGAATGCTTGGAATATACGGCACGAGATGCATAGGATTATTTTATGACAGATATGTATCCGCTTAAAAAAAAAAGAACAACTAAAGTCACCATTCTCTGCCATTAAATTGGCAAGCACGAGCAGGACACTGCAATGTTGCGAAATTGCGATGGGTTAAATAAACTCAATAAGCAGACAGACGCGACTACAGTCAAGCGCAGACCAGTATTGAAGTGCACAGGAAATAAGCAGCAGTCATATTTAAAGCAGTTTAAATTAATATTGAGTACTGATTGATGTTCACTTGGATTTTTCCCCCATCGAGGGAACTTAATACTCTGTCATTAGACGAGCTATTCATTAGTCTGTTTGATGAGAAAAATATGAAATTGATAAAATGGGTTATTAATCCGTACAACAGCAGCAGCAGAGGACTATTATTCTGCTGCGTGATACTGCAGAAGAACTGATGATGGCACAGTTTGATCTTCGGCTGACCAATCAGCGTTTAATTCCCGCCCATATGTAGAAATCAAATATTCAAACTGTTTATTCATTTTTCCACCGATGAACGAAAAACAAAAATTTAAGCTGAATTCTCGTTTTTTTGGAAAAAAAAGAAAAAAAAAGAAAAAGGATCAGTTTTCAAATTTTTCTACTTTCAATATTAAATCAAAAAACAAATGATCGAATGATACACGGATTTTCTAGATGTGCGTGTTTTTAATTTCATTATGATTAACGAAGTCAGTCAAAAATGTCAGCGTGATACAACTGTTCTGTCATTATGGTGAAGGAAAAAAAGCCTCTTTAAAATACATTTTGGAAAAGAAAAACATATGGTTTGGTAGAAACTATTTATTATAGAATAAGAATAATTTATAATCATTTTGTTAGTAAAAAGCTTTACAAAACTTGCTATACTGCATAATATTTGGAGAACGTGTCAAACCAAAGTCATGTGGTGCAACCAACATGCAGGAAAAAAACAGGACACCAGCAGACCTTCATGACTGTGTCAACAAGTCTCTTAAATTATCAGATAAACTGACCTCTTCGACAAGGCAAAGTTAGTTAGGGTGTAAAATGTCACTTGGTACAAAAATATGATATTTATAAATTAATGATAAATTAATAATTAATTAATTAATTAAACCTTTTCACCTTGAAAAATATTTTAAACAAAAAAACAAAGATGAGTACAGTCATATGTATTCAGGGTATAACAATTATATTACTTTCTGATGGTTACACCACATGACATTTTTAAAGTAATTAAATTAAATCTATTTTTAAATTATATAAAAGTTTATTTATTTATATTTTAAAAGTTTATTATATTACATTTTAGTTTATTTTTTATTTTAATTATATTATATTATATTAAAACATATGAAACCAACATAAGTATATTTCTTAAACTTGTTTTGAAGTAGATTTTAAAAGATGTTTTTGACTGTGGACAGCAGTGTTTGACACCTGCATTTACCACCAATAAGGATGTTAATTTCAGTTGTAAACGGGGTGTATTAGGTCATTGTGTGTTGTCTCACCCTTGGTGGATCAGCCTGCAGAGCGGCTAGGTAGTTCTCCAGGGCAAGACGGCGGCGATCGTTCAGCATGGCCTCCACCCGGGCAAGATGAGTCTCCACCAGCTGCTGTTTCTCGCTGGCTGCCTCCTCCTCTAAGGACTCCACCATAGCCTGGAAGTGCTGCAGTGAGAATAATGAAGACCCCATAAATAAACAGTCACCTCTTGTACGAGATGTCCTCTGGCATAGAAGCTGAGGTTTACCTGGATCAGTGTCTGTCGCTCAGCTTTGGGTAGGTTCCTGGCCTGGCTCTCAGCTTCCTCCCACTCCTTCCTCACCTGGTAAGAACAACATACGCAAATCACTTGGGGCTCAAATAATGGCTGGAATCTGAATAGCCACATGGAAAAAAAAACTCCATTATGTCACATGACAACTAGCGTGTGTTTACAAACTGTAAATATGACCTCTCACTCACCCTCTCCATGCGGTTGCGGTGTCTGATCTCAAGTTGCTCCTTGGCCTTCTGGAAACGGCTGTGCTCTTTATCATCTGCTGGGGTCTCAAAGTACACATCCACATCATCTGTGGGTTGAGGGGTGGGTGGCACAGCTGAGGGGGTAAAGAGAGAGTTTATAAACAGGTGGCACATCCAAGCTCTCTCCCAAAAACCAAATAAGAAGCATTTTTAGGAATCACAACACTGCAGAAGCATAGGCTGCTGTTGACACTAGGTAGGCAGCAAATTATGCTGTCTTTCAAGGTATCTTTTTGGGCAGAATGTAAGGCAGGACTGCATGTATAGTTTCTTGAAAAGGCAGTCCATTAAAGGAAAAATGCACCCAAAAATGAAAATTGTGTCATTTACTGACACTCTTGTCATTCCAAACCTGTATAAGTTTATTTCTTACGTTGAACACAAAGCAAGATATTTTGAAGAACCAAACAGTTGTTATTCCCCATTGACTTCCATAGTAGGGAAAGGAATACTATCCAAGTCAATGGGGACCATCAATTGTTTGATTACCAGCATTCTTCAAAATATCTTGTTTTATGTTCAACAAAGAAACTCATACAGGTTTGGAACGACATGAGGGTAAATGATGAACATTTTCATTTTTGGGTGAACTTTCCTTTAATGCACTGCGACAAGCTTAATGAAAAGAGTTGAGGGAGATGTCCATTAAATACATTTATTCAGTACTGAAAAATATGCTTAATTTCATTAAAAATGTACATTTCTTTATCTTGCAGTTTTTGTATGCAATGTATTTTGATCTTATTGCAGTAGTATCAAGCTGTTAGCTTAGCAACATGTTAACATTAAACTCTATAGAGTGCAACAATCCCATTCATTTACTTCATAGAGGAATTGATTTTGAACAATAATTTAAAAACGTTTCAGACAGAACTACGAGGTTGTTAATTGATGGCATAAGCTTTTGTTGGCCATATTTCTACATCACAAGTAATCCTGTTTGAGGGTGAAATTCCTGGTGGAAAAATTACATTACCCATGATTCTGCAGAGAATTCCCCACCAATAGGAGAACAGTGATGAGAAAAATCGCACCAAAATAACTTTTTGGCACCCACCCACTTCTATAATTCACTGCGAATGACGTAGAGTCAGTTTTCCTGCACTTTTTAGACTACTTATAGTATTTGGTATACATATTATATTTCTTGATTTTTAATAGTATTATGTCATTTGCAATGCTCCACGAGACTGTAGTTCTTTCCTTCATTAAAGCCATCAAATACAAAGTCTTGTACCTTTTTTATCCTATTTTCAGCTACTTTGCTTCACATCAAAGTTCGTAATGTTTTGATTCACTTCGCGGCTGGTTAGTTGGGTTCAAGGTTCAAGGCTCAAATCTGCTGAAATGCGGGCAGCACTGTTGTATTCTATTGAAACTGTGAGGGTCAGTCAGGCCTTTTGTGTGGTTAAAGTGAGGAGTACTATTCGAGTGGTGCATGAGTGACCATTAGCCAAGTGTTCCAAATCAGTCACTTATGAGGCTCCTATGACAGTTAAGGAGGCTTCTAGGTAGCCAGCAGACATTTAAGGAGCTCACTATCTTTTGTAACAGAGCTAGAGACTTTTTTTAAACACATTTACACACAGAAACAAATAGATAGGCAGACCAACAGACAGGTCCAGAGGAGCAAAGGAGGAGCAGCCGAGAAAATGACACAACTAAGATCAGACCAAAGAGAAGAATAAGCTTCCCACAGAGAACTACGACTCAAGAGATGATTTTTTAATTCCCCTGATTCTGAGAGAACCAGACAGTCCTTCATTTCCCATTCCTTTCATCCTGTCCTCTGAATAGCTCTCTTCTGACAGAAGCGCTCTCCTTAGCATTTATCTTAAGAGTTACTGCGCAGTTCTGCACGCTATGATCAAGATATGAGTTCAAATCAGATTTCCTTATTATACAGATGACAAGACCGATATGATTACCCATAAGGCTGTGCACAAAAGGCAACATGAGACATGCATATTGATGAGAACAAACAGTCTTCAGCATCTAGACTGATAAGAGCACCAGAGAAACCTTGAATTATGAAGGTTAACATGATAAAAAAAAAAATGTCGCCACAGGAACACAGGATGATGGTTTCTACTCCTACATGAATTCAAAACACTGGCAGATTAGAGCTGAAAGACAAAGCGAAAGCAAAGACCGAGTAACAAAGGATGGGACACTGTGCAAGCAGAAATAACAGGATAAGAACATATTAACCTGAATTAGATAAGATTAAAGCAATAACATCACATTAACGGTGTTAAAAACACATGGCCTTGCGTGACTTTTTTCTTTAGAAAAATGTAAGAACAATTTAATAAATATTCCCATGCTAAATTATTATTACTGCTACTAATAATTACTACTACTACTACTATTCTAATAGTAATAATAAATATTATTATTATTACAATTATTAAATATAATAAGTAATTGTAATTATATATAGTAATTAAACTAATATTATTACTAAATGACAATTAAATAAAAAAAATAATGTAATTATTATTTTATTAGTAAATAATAAGTCATTTTAATTTATTTATTATTATTAATAATAATAATAATAAATGTTGCTGTTAATCCATATTTAGAGTGAATTAGATAAGATTAAAAGATTAAAGCAATAACATATCAACAGTGGTAAAAACTTACTTTCTTTAGAAATGTGAGAAATTACTGCTACTAATAACAACAACTATTACGACTATTAGTATAATTAATAACAATTATTAAATATAATACGTTATTACATTAAAATTAAAATGGTTATAAAATAAAAATATATAATGAAACTCAAAATAATTTATTAATAATATTTTATTATTATGATTAAATTAGTAATTAAATTAAATAATTACATTCAACAACAATAATAGTAATAACAACAACAATAATAATAATAAATGTTGCTGTTAATCCAATAACAATAAGCCATTTTAAAAGGTGAAATAAAATTTGTCTGCCAATAGTAAAACTAATAGTTAATTAGCCCAAAGTGTTTACAGTTGTAAGGCAACACAGGAAATTACATTAATATAGAATGTACCATGTCCATTTGTAACTGCTTTGACTGCATCTCATCCAATTAAAAACAATAATTCGTATTCCGAGGTTACAACACACGGTGTTTTAAAGCAAAGCTGTTTTAAAATTGACATCTAGGTAAGCTAACATAGCATTAGCATCGTGAGAGAAAGCAAGGATAAGGTGCAGGGCGGAGCAGAAGGGGGCGGAGTCCTTGGTGACGAGTGTGACTTACTCAAACGTTTACAAACGGCCATGCAGTACTCCTCGGAGTCGAAATTGTTGCGGTTGCCGGCACAGCCTCCGTAGATGAAGCGCACACACTTCCTCTGCTGCATGTCGAAGTGCCAGCGAGGCATAGAGGCACGGCAGGGGCCGGTCTCCGCCTCCAGAGAACACACACCTAACACAGGAGGGGAGGCGCAGTTAGAGCCTTCAGCCACCGGGGGCAGCAATCAGTAATGCCCTTCAACTATAGTGCGCAACAGTGACCGCACACTTCAGCGGCCTTGGGTCTAGAATATTTTTCCCATTTATTTTCTCCATAGACCTTGCACCTAGAATGTTCATTGAGGAATCAATAAAGGCGTCAACTATAACGATAACTATATTAGCGTCCATACTCCAGTTTCATTTGTTGTATTAAGTGCTCAAGTTGGTTAAAGTCGGATGGATTCTGATTGGCTATATGCATTTTTATCATTGATCAGCTGGAAAAAATTGTTCTGAAAGTGATTCCAACAATATCGTTAGTCTGTTATCGTTATAGTCGCGGTGTGGACCTCCCTATTCTCTTACAGTTGTCATTATAGTTATCGTTCTTGGTGTCAATGAGCTTTTAGTATAAAACAAATTAACTTCACTGCAAAATATTCAGATACCTAGAAATACATAAGTTTGAGAGTGTAGGGGAAATTTCCATTTTCCAAATTTGCCATGTTTCCATGGCAACAGCGACTTCTCTGATTGGTGCATTCATCTTTATCAGGATTCTGGGTAATGTAATTCTGGCTATAGCATGCAGATATAAAAAAAATTAAATAAAATGTATATCACATTGATGTGGCTTT
Organism: Sinocyclocheilus grahami; assembly: GCF_001515645.1. NCBI lineage: Eukaryota > Metazoa > Chordata > Actinopteri > Cypriniformes > Cyprinidae > Sinocyclocheilus > Sinocyclocheilus grahami. The sequence continues at coordinate 606,473 of NW_015505700.1, forward strand.
AACAGAGTCGTATATTTTCTTAATCTTTCTTGCAAGGCATTTACATTACTGATAAAATAAAATATAGCCATTTCTCTTTGGAAAAAATGAATGAGATTTTTATTTCTAGACCCCGACTGTTGCACTATATAGGATGTATAGACAATGCCAAACATTAAAATGCATACTTTTTTTTTTTTTTACATTATTTCTTAAAATAAAAGTCAATAATTGTAAACCTCTACAGTGAAGAGGACCAGAGATATGTATCAATGAACCACACTGTGGCAGTAAGGAAATAAATGTAGCAAACAGTGTGATACCGACCTTCCACTTCCTGCAGAGTTTTGTCAACATCCTGGCTCTCAGGGATGGCAGCTTTGTCTTTCTTCATGTCCTTTTCCTCACTGTCTCGGTCGTCCTCTTCATCTTCATACACATAGTGGTAGTCCTCCTCGTCTCCGTCGTCCTCCTGCTCCTCCTCTTCAGCTGTGTCCTCTGGAGTGGGCGGCTCGTTGGCAACAGGATCGCTAAAAACAAGAAAAGACAGAATGAACACTATTTTGAAGTAATGTCAAATTTAATGCCTTTAGTTACATTTATCTACAGCAGTAGAGTCCCAATCTACACCCCATTCAACATTTCAAATAGTATTACTGCCAAAGTACCCTTTTAAAAGAGTAACTATATTGAAGCGCTACAAAATAGCAATTTGCATTTATGAGCAGCTTGAACATTTTTCACAATTTATCCTTTTTTTGATCCATAGGAGAAAGTGAGACATGCTTTGAATGAAGAGCGTAAATTTCATTATCTAAAACGACAACCATGAACAAAAAAACATTACTTGAAATATAATAAACATTAGCCGAAATAGTTTTTTAAAAATGTAAATATTTCAGTTATTTGTCAAGGTAACATTTCTAATTTTGGTTTAAGTACTAAAATAACTAAAACAAACTAAACAATAAAAAAAAAAAAAAAAAATATATATATATATATATATATATAGATAGATAGATAGATAGATAGATAGATAGATAGATAGATAGATAGATAGATAGATAGATAGATAGATAGATAGATAGATAGATAGATAGATAGATAGATAGATAGATAGATAGATAGATAGATAGATAGATAGATAGATAGATAGATAGATAGATAGATAGATAGATAGATAGATAGATAGATAGATAGATAGATAGATAGATAGATAGATAGATAGATAGATAGATAGATAGATAGATAGATAGATAGATAGATAGATAGATAGATAGATAGATAGATAGATAGATAGATAGATAGATAGATATCTATATATATATATATATATATATATATAGATATCTATCTATCTATCTATCTATCTATCTATCTATATATAGATATATATATATATAGATATATATAGATATAGATATAGATATATATATATATATATATATAGGCCCCCTTCCTGATTTCTTATTAGATATAGATATAGATAGATATATAGATATATATATATATATATAGACATCAAAAAATTAACATGACAAAAGCACACAGCAAAATTAATAAAAACATTAAAAATAAAATATTGCAAAAAGTAACATTTAAACAAGTTATAATAGTACATAAACAATACTTAAGTAAATGACGACATGTTTATTTTTAGGTGAACTATGAAGGACAGTGTAATTCAGGAAAAAAAGCAGGATGAGATATGACAAAGAAATGACAGGAGCACAGTGGGATGAGAGGGAAGGAGAACATAGGAAACAGAGGGAGAGGAGGAGCACAGGTTGGAGGTTTTATGATTTATGGAAGTGAATCGAGCAGCTGTCAGAGGTCAAAGGCATGGCACTCGAAAATATCCAGATAGTCAACCTAATTTATCCTACACAAACGCTCACACGGCGCACACTCTCACACACAATGCTTCAGCTACTACTCCTCAAAGCGTGATAAGATACGACAGATCACAGTCATACTGATACATCATCCTTTGATAAGCGTGCTGGGGCGTTCGGATTCAGAAGGCTGTGCCTCCTCCAAAAATTTGGATGAGTAAATAATTGACAATACAAAAACGATGACTTATGAGCCAGCCAGTTTTTTAGCAATAACTAAGTTTGATTAAATTAGAGCTCAACTTCCACGCCTGGGAACTTATTTTACTGATAATCGGTTGATGAAATGAATGACATTATTAATAAAAATAAAACAACTAATCGTATAAAATGCTACACAAAATCAGTTTTTTTTACTGTACTACTGCAGTTATTCTACAAGTAAAAAAATGTAATGTAACAGGTCGGTTGTAATGTACACTACTGTTCAAAAGTTTCTTCTTTTTTAATCAGAGCTTAAAAAAAAGAAATAAACACACAACCTTGACCTGGGGCCTGTACCATGAAGCCAGATCAGCTGGCTAGCCAGGTAAGTTTCAGTTTAGTTTGCACCAATCCTGGGTTTTAGGTAACATGAAAGTGGCTTGGCTTTTAGCGGTGTTCATTGCCATGGTAACTTACACTCCACCACTAACCTGCTCTGGGGCAGGTTATGTTCCGAGTTAGAGATCTCAAACTGAAATTGGACCAATCAGATGTGAGAAGTGACATGTCCGATGCAAAAAAAGTCACTCCCCCAGTTTCTCTTGCTCCAAAATAAAGGTCACTAGTACTAAAAAAAAAAAAAAATGGTCTGGCTTTAATGATAATTACTTAAGAGTTATTTTATATGATTTATATAATTATTAATCCATTACACACAAGCAATTTTAGTTTAACAGTTATTATAAATCATTTTAAATGAATGTTAACATACACAGATCATATGTAATATAAATACACCCAACAAAATAAATGTAGAAAATTTTATACAAATTTAAAAAATAAATAAATCAAGATTAAGTATTTCATTTGTGAAGTATTTAATTTCACAAGATTAGCATTACCACATGACTGAGCTGTAGAATCAATAGATAGCGCTTTTTAAAAATGACTACGTGACCTTACATGTTTGAGTCTCTATCGCTGTATATTTCCAACTATATAAACTAACTTAAGTTTCACTTGTGACTGCACTGACAGAGCAAGATCATTGTTTATTTGTCCTTTCATGAACAAGTACTTTTTTCCATTGTAAATGCATTTAAATTCATCATATTCTTCAATCTCTTGACCTTTATCAAAACCTTTAACATTTAACCAAGGCTCGTGATTGGCTGTTCGCCAGTGATGTCACACATTCATGTGCATGCACTCCACAAACTAAGGATCAAAGCCGAAGTTCATAAAGAAAGTTGATGATCAGCATCATGGTCCCAACAAAGCCGGATTGGAGTGGTTTGGTTTCGTCAACTCGAAACTAATCCTGTGACTCTGAATTTGTTCATCTACCACCATGGTACAGGCCCCTGGTGTGTAAAAGTTTCAATAAAATGCTTTTTCATGTGAACAATGATATTGTTTTCTTGTTCATAGTTCAAGGTAAATTGAGGTAAAACATTTTTATGCCTGTTTTTATTGTTGATCAGCTGGATAAAATAGTTCTGAAAGTGATTCCAATTATATTGTTCCCCTGCGTTGTTATCCCTGTAGTTGTAGTGTAGTGTAGTTTAGAATGATTTTTAAAACTTTATCTTTATCCTTATTACAGTCATCATCCATGGTGGATCACATGTACATGCACTACATTACCTCTCCTCTACAATGAATGACATTATTAATAAAAATAAAACAACTAATCGTATAAAATGCTACACAAAATCTGTTTTTTTTACTGTACTACTGCAGTTATTCTACAAGTAAAAAAATGTAATGTAACAGGTCGGTTGTAATGTACACTACTGTTCAAAAGTTTCTTCTTTTTTAATCAGAGCTTAAAAAAAAGAAATAAACACACAACCTTGACCTGGGGCCTGTACCATGAAGCCAGATCAGCTGGCTAGCCAGGTAAGTTTCAGTTTAGTTTGCACCAATCCTGGGTTTTAGGTAACATGAAAGTGGCTTGGCTTTTAGCGGTGTTCATTGCCATGGTAACTTACACTCCACCACTAACCTGCTCTGGGGCAGGTTATGTTCCGAGTTAGAGATCTCAAACTGAAATTGGACCAATCAGATGTGAGAAGTGACATGTCCGATGCAAAAAAAGTCACTCCCCCAGTTTCTCTTGCTCCAAAATAAAGGTCACTAGTACTAAAAAAAAAAAAAAATGGTCTGGCTTTAATGATAATTACTTAAGAGTTATTTTATATGATTTATATAATTATTAATCCATTACACACAAGCAATTTTAGTTTAACAGTTATTATAAATCATTTTAAATGAATGTTAACATACACAGATCATATGTAATATAAATACACCCAACAAAATAAATGTAGAAAATTTTATACAAATTTAAAAAATAAATAAATCAAGATTAAGTATTTCATTTGTGAAGTATTTAATTTCACAAGATTAGCATTACCACATGACTGAGCTGTAGAATCAATAGATAGCGCTTTTTAAAAATGACTACGTGACCTTACATGTTTGAGTCTCTATCGCTGTATATTTCCAACTATATAAACTAACTTAAGTTTCACTTGTGACTGCACTGACAGAGCAAGATCATTGTTTATTTGTCCTTTCATGAACAAGTACTTTTTTCCATTGTAAATGCATTTAAATTCATCATATTCTTCAATCTCTTGACCTTTATCAAAACCTTTAACCTTTAACCAAGGCTCGTGATTGGCTGTTCGCCAGTGATGTCACACATTCATGTGCATGCACTCCACAAACTAAGGATCAAAGCCGAAGTTCATAAAGAAAGTTGATGATCAGCATCATGGTCCCAACAAAGCCGGATTGGAGTGGTTTGGTTTCGTCAACTCGAAACTAATCCTGTGACTCTGAATTTGTTCATCTACCACCATGGTACAGGCCCCTGGTGTGTAAAAGTTTCAATAAAATGCTTTTTCATGTGAACAATGATATTGTTTTCTTGTTCATAGTTCAAGGTAAATTGAGGTAAAACATTTTTATGCCTGTTTTTATTGTTGATCAGCTGGATAAAATAGTTCTGAAAGTGATTCCAATTATATTGTTCCCCTGCGTTGTTATCCCTGTAGTTGTAGTGTAGTGTAGTTTAGAATGATTTTTAAAACTTTATCTTTATCCTTATTACAGTCATCATCCATGGTGGATCACATGTACATGCACTACATTACCTCTCCTCTACTGCTTCCTCATCCTCATCCTCAATGACAGGCTCCTCCACCTCCTCATCCTCGTCTTCATCCTCTTCATCTAGCTCTTTAGAGGGTGAAGCAGGAGGTGCGGGCTCTTCAGGACGAGTAGACGGGCAGCAGACGTATTCAGTGCCGTGGAACTTATCGATGCCACAAGGCAGCAGCATGCCATAGCTGTGCAGGACCATGTTCCCCTTAGAGCAGGCCTACAGAGAGTCAAGAAATCCCATTCAATTAGAACAAATGTGCTTTGAAAGGCCGGTCTACTGTGTAAGAACAGCCTGAAGAAATTCAGCAGAGCTCTTAAATGTCTGTCCCGGGATCAGTAGAGTCAGCGCACGGAGATGCTTTCAGTACGCACACGCTGAGAATGAGTGACAGCAGCTCGGGGTGATTTACAGTACCAACACACATTGTGACCACGTACACACTCAGTTGTGTCCTCTTCTACATGCTCAACCCTATTCTGTACCCACAGTTCACAGCATTCTGCAAATTCATTAGCGAGGAAGTAGTGATGACAATACGTGTCTGGGATGCTAACTTTAGTTCAAAACTCAAAAACTGTTGCTATACATATTTCATGCTGACATGTGAGATGCCAAAACATTGCTAGAGTTTTCACAATGACTTCACAGACATGGAGATTTTGCTTTACTTTTTATAAAGAATGCTTGGTTTTTTACATCTAAAACTACAAGCAATCAAAGCATTTTAGTGCATTACAGTTTTGATATTGAGATTTTTTTCATTCAAATTGATTAAGTTATGAATCTTATCGTTTGGATTCAAAATTTAATAATTTAAGACAAAATAAATCTAGATTAAGTATTTCATTTGTGAAGTATTTAATTTCACAAGATTAGAATTACCACACAATTATTAAATATATAAACCATTTTTATGAATTTTAAGCAAGAATGATACACTACCACGAACGAGATTTTTATTTTTTATTAATTCCTTTATTCAGCAAGAATGCATTAAATTGGTCATGAAGCAAAAGTGACAACGACATAATTGTTACAAAATAAATTCTATTACATATTAAATATAAATTATTTCCTTGTAACTTTCTATTCATCAAAGAATCCTATCCATCAAAAAAAAGTAGCACCATTTCCACAAAATTAAGCAGCAAAAACTGTTTTCAACATTCATAATAATAAGCACTATTAATAATTGAGCACCAATAATAACTGAATAGCATATAAGAATTTCTGAAACATGTCAGAATTTCTGATTTCTAAAAAATCATTGAAGACTGGAGTAATGATTGCTAGAAAATTTATCACAGAAATGAATTACATTTTATAATCTATTAAAATAGAAAGCAGGTGAACTCTATTGTAATAATTCATTAATTCATACTATATTACTGTATTTTTGATCAAATAAATGCACCCTTAAAATAAAGGTGAGCATAAGAGACTTACTGACCCCAAACTATAACAGTAGTGCATGAGTCTAAAATCAATCAAAGCATTTTAGTGCATTACAGTTTTGATATTGAGATTTTTTTCATTCAAATTGATTAAGTTATGAATCTTATCGTTTGGATTCAAAATTTAATAATTTAAGACAAAATAAATCTAGATTAAGTATTTCATTTGTGAAGTATTTAATTTCACAAGATTAGAATTACCACACAACTATTAAATATATAAACCATTTTTATGAATTTTAAGCAAGAATGATACACTACCACGAACGAGATTTTTATTTTTTATTAATTCCTTTATTCAGCAAGAATGCATTAAATTGGTCATGAAGCAAAAGTGACAACGACATAATTGTTACAAAATAAATTCTATTACATATTAAATATAAATTATTTCCTTGTAACTTTCTATTCATCAAAGAATCCTATCCATCAAAAAAAAGTAGCACCATTTCCACAAAATTAAGCAGCAAAAACTGTTTTCAACATTCATAATAATAAGCACTTAATAATTGAGCACCAATAATAACTGAATAGCATATAAGAATTTCTGAAGCATATCTGAAACATGTCAGAATTTCTGATTTCTAAAAAATCATTGAAGACTGGAGTAATGATTGCTAGAAAATTTATCACAGAAATGAATTACATTTTATAATCTATTAAAATAGAAAGCAGGTGAACTCTATTGTAATAATTCATTAATTCATACTATATTACTGTATTTTTGATCAAATAAATGCACCCTTAAAATAAAGGTGAGCATAAGAGACTTACTGACCCCAAACTATAACAGTAGTGCATGAGTCTAAAATATTGATTCCTTATTATAAAGAGATTCTCCATTGATGTGTTTTTTCTCTTTTTTTTGCCATTTTGGCCACACATCATCATAAACTTCCAGTTAGTAAGTGACCCAAAGAAAACTTCCAGTTAGTAAGTGACCCCAAGTTACGCAAGCTCGGGATATCAGGAGTTACTTAAGCCTGCAAATGAATGCAGTTGTCACAGACAAAACTGTGAAAATGTTCTACAAAAACTCAAAGTGTGGAAGATTCTCAAGCTGAATCAGGACTGAGGGGGTGGACATGCCAGCAATTAGAAAAGACAGCACAGACGGCAGGGAAACTGGAAAGACGGTTAATAAAACGAGAGACAGAAGCAGAGTAGTATTCATGAGTTGTGAGCTAGTGTAAAATGAACTGTTCAATAGCAGATTTGGAGAGCAGTGCATGTGTGTGTGAGGCGGCAGAAGTCTAGAGATTAGCAGTATTACAGCAGCTATGAAATGTGAGGATTCGAGCATTCAGCAGGAAAGACAGAGAGAGAGAGAGAGAATAAGAGTGCGACACTATTGGTTTTTCATTTACTTCCAGTACATTGAAAAAAGACTGATTAATTGTTACTGTTTTAACAAATTCTGAAAAATCTGAACAAACAATAGAGAATTTCTGAGAAAGGGCACTATTTCTGAGAGCATTATTTTTGTAAAAAATAAAATAAAATAAACAAAATAATTATTAAAATGTTACAATATTTTATGAATCTATTGATTAGACATGCTTTCTGATTATTAAAATTCAACTAAACCATCAAATGGAATCCAGAAAAACAAAAACATGGAATTTAGGAAAAATTAAATAAAATTTGGGGAAAAGAAAAGAAAAGGTCCTAAAAAATAAATTTTCAGTAAAATTCTAATAAATCATTGTTAAACTGTACATATTTCATTTAATAACTATAACAGTAGTGCATGAGTCTAAAATGTTGATTCCTTATTATAAAGAGATTCTCCATTGATGTGTTTTTTCTCTTTTTTTTTGCCATTTTGGCCACACATCATCATAAACTTCCAGTTAGTAAGTGACCCAAAGAAAACTTCCAGTTAGTAAGTGACCCAAAGAAAACTTCCAGTTAGTAAGTGACCCCAAGTTACGCAAGCTCGGGATATCAGGAGTTACTTAAGCCTGCAAATGAATGCAGTTGTCACAGACAAAACTGTGAAAATGTTCTACAAAAACTCAAAGTGTGGAAGATTCTCAAGCTGAATCAGGACTGAGGGGGTGGACATGCCAGCAATTAGAAAAGACAGCACAGACGGCAGGGAAACTGGAAAGACGGTTAATAAAACGAGAGACAGAAGCAGAGTAGTATTCATGAGTTGTGAGCTAGTGTAAAATGAACTGTTCAATAGCAGATTTGGAGAGCAGTGCATGTGTGTGTGAGGCGGCAGAAGTCTAGAGATTAGCAGTATTACAGCAGCTATGAAATGTGAGGATTCGAGCATTCAGCAGGAAAGACAGAGAGAGAGAGAGAGAATAAGAGTGCGACACTATTGGTTTTTCATTTACTTCCAGTACATTGAAAAAAGACTGATTAATTGTTACTGTTTTAACAAATTCTGAAAAATCTGAACAAACAATAGAGAATTTCTGAGAAAGGGCACTATTTCTGAGAGCATTATTTTTGTAAAAAATAAAATAAAATAAACAAAATAATTATTAAAATGTTACAATATTTTATGAATCTATTGATTAGACATGCTTTCTGATTATTAAAATTCAACTAAACCATCAAATGGAATCCAGAAAAACAAAAACATGGAATTTAGGAAAAATTAAATAAAATTTGGGGAAAAGAAAAGAAAAGGTCCTAAAAAATAAATTTTCAGTAAAATTCTAATAAATCATTGTTAAACTGTACATATTTCATTTAATTAGACACTTACTTTTTGATTACTAAAATATGATTCAACCATTAAAACATTATTCCAAAAAAATAAAAATGGAATTTGGGAAAAAATAAAAATTATTTCATCACACAGATTTCATCTGTCACAGTGGCTAAAAGTTGCGAGCTGTTTCAGCGACATCCATCGACCAATGAGAATTTCAGTAGCAGATCTAATTCCATTTCAATCTGATTTGGCTCCATCTGAATCTTTTGTATTCCCTATATCTGTTCAATATCTCATATACATCTCATTGGTCTAAATGCAGGCTTTTCAAAGCTGTATATTAGATTTCTATTCTGTTGCGCTGGTAGCACCTTTGCATTACTTGTTGTGCTGTATATGAATAGGCGTTAATGTGCATTATGTAGTTTGTGTCTTAATGTGGCACTGGATGCTGATATCGTACCTCTTTGGCCACACCGTGCCACTGCTGATGACTCACGCACATGTCCATACGCTCCTTATGGAAGAATTTACACTTCTCTGGCACCAGGAGGACGTCACTCACGAATTCCCCGACTGAAAAACATACAAACACGCAGATTATTGGCAAAGCGGAGGCTTTAATGTCATGCACCTGGTACAATGCAAACAGCAAAACATCAAACAACGACTCTAACAAAACAGAATTGCAAATTTGGGACAGCAAAAGACAACACAGCTCAATAATTCATCAACACATGGTCTTTTGCATTCTATAATGAGCATATTACAAATAGGGCAAGTGGCATCTGAACAGACATCTGGTCAGTACCAGGAGACAGAACAAAGATCTGGCGCACACAGACCGCCCCGTTCACAGCAGAGAGTGAGAGAGTGAATACAGCAGGAGGTCTCACTGCATTCTTGAAGGAGTTTAACATTTCTGGGGAGTTTGACCATGGTGGTGCTGAGAAACTTTGCTCTGATCTGGCTCAACCAGTGTAGGTTTGGGGCAGGACTACTTGTTTGTCTGAACAATAAAATATCAGGAGCATAGAAAAACCCGACACGATACTTAATTAGCAGGACTTTGGGCTGCACAATTTGGGGGCCAAAAATCCAAATGTTATGATAAAAATTGTGATTGCGATTTTAAAATGTGCCTTAAAAAAAAGGTTTGCTGTGCTTGCTTATAGGGCTGTAGAATTGTGTGATTATATATAGTATCAATATGGCTATACAATAATTATTTAAAATAATAATAAGAGTTATTATTAAACAATTATATTATTTTAAATAAATATTAAATAAAATATAAAATTACTAAGAAATTAAATTACTATTGTAGTATTTCACAAAATCGAGTGTTTAGGAAAACAACACTAACACTTAAAGTATGAACACGTTTCACTATGAATTAAATAATAACTATTAATTAAATACACACAGCCTTTGTGATTTAGTAACTGCACTGAACGATATGATTTCGGTTTTATTTCGATTAAGCCCTAGTAGGAATGCAATAAAATTATGGCAGACAAAACAAATTGTATTGTATTATTGTGGTTTAGTTTTATATTTTTACATTTAATTAAAAAATATATATATTTTATAGTCACGCCAAATGAAGGAAGTTAATAGGGCTGGGTATCAAATCAGATGTCCCGATTCGATTCCGTTTAGCAAATTCTCAATTCGATCCGATTCGATTCTTGATTCAATTCTCGATATTTTGATTTCAGTAAATATAGGGGTTTTTTTTGGTATAGGGTCCTATTTTTTTGCCCTAAATTTTCTGTTAATCAAATCAAGGTAGGGCTGCACGATTAATCGCATGCGATATTTAACGCGCATCTTGTCAGAAAGCCGGTTCTGTAATCAGCGGTAAATCTCCATCACCTGCGTGCTTTCACATGGAGCAGCATTAACTACACAGAGCCGTTGTTCACTGAGGAGCTGCGCTAAAAATCGCGCGAATATGAACGTGGTTTTGCGCAGCTCGTCAGTGAACAACGGCTCTGTGTAGTTAATGCTGCTCAATGTGAAAGCACGCAGGTGATGGAGATTTACCGCTGATTAAAGAACCGGCTTTACTGATAAGATGCGCGTTAAATATCGCTTGCGATTAATCGTGCAGCCCTAAATCAAGGCATAAAACTATTTAACTTATCCTAATCAAATTAAATTAAACCCTTTTATTTTTTGCAAACGAAGTGCCACACAACAGAGTTTTACTGTTAAAAAGAAAACAAATGTGATAATTTCTTTAAAAATAAAGTCATTAATATTTATTAGTAGTAGTAGTACTACTACTACTATTGTTGTTACATCGAGTCTTAAGACTGCACAATAATAATATATTTGTCACAGGTTCTTCACGTTAAACTAAACTTTGATGGGATTTAATTTGCTGAAATACAGAGAAAGATCAATTCGTGGCTTTTGAGAACCGATATCGAATCGACGTCATTTAAAAAAAAAAAAAATTTATCGAAAAAATAATAATAATTTGCCCAGCCTTAGAAGTTAATCACTGAAAACAATTGAATTGATAGCCCAAACAAAGAGTTTTTTTGATGCAATATATTTTTCCATTCAGTTTTGATTAATTTTCTCTAAACAAGGATTAATGTGTAAATGAAACCGGAAAGGGAGCATGTGAATGAGCGAGTGACAGCTGAGAAGCTCAGATGCCATCAGATGGGCCAGCATTGAATTGCGTGCCATATGCAGGAGAGTTATTACAGAGCTGATTTCAGGACAGCTGGGAGGCCAATCCGACCTCTGAACCTGAACGAAAGCGTGAGAGAGATTGAATACTTTAATGACCAGAAGTCTGTTCACAATAGAAGAGGATTGTGACCATCCACAAACTGCTCATTTAGCAGTTACCACAAAACAGGCCTAGGGCCAAATCAGCCAGAATCTAGAGAGCAGAGGAAAGGCGGACAGGAGAGAAAGAAAAGGCCAGTGTTTTGGAAAATGAGAGGGTTTGGAGGAAAGAACTGGAAATAGCAGAGAACACATCTGTTGTACGAACCAAAGCCTCTCCACGCCATACAAACTCACACATTCACATGCATTCTTGCCAAAACTCATCCCATCGGCCCTCAGGGGCCAAACTAACTAAAGTCCTTACATAACTGAAAACAGCATCTAACCTGAATGACTCAACACATACAGTCTTACTCGCACAACTCATTCAACAACTACTGCCAAAAACTAACTATGGCCCTATGATTTCCTTTAGGCAGAAAACATGGAAGGAATCACATAATCCAGAATCCAGCTTTAAAAGTTCATGGCAGGAATCGGTTTAAACCGACAAGATTATAATGTAGCACATCTTCAGTAGTGGTTCTACATTATAAAGTGTATTTTATGCCTCGTCTCATAGGTTTCCATTATAAGCACATTAATGTAAATGATTTTTGCTTGTTTTTACAAGCTGAGGGGTGTGTCAAAATTATTTTCCAGTGGCAATCGACAGCATGTCACAGACGCTGTCGATAAAGCTTAACTTGTATTGAACCCGGAATGTTCACAACACAATCTGCTCTGCTGAAAAAGCATGTGGGTGATTCAGCAATTACATTATTTATTTTACAGCTGCAGTAGAAAAAGCAGAAAATAAGTCCTGAGAGTGTCGGTAGGACTCAACTGGAATAATTGGGGTATCGCATTGATATCATGTGAAGAGCGAGGCAGTGAGGCAGAGAAGTGCAGTATTCTGCTTCTACAACCAAACACACAAAGCTACCAGCCAGGAAATGGAAAAATACACTGCTTACTGAATACTAAAAACACAAAGTTGCCACTGTATGACACCTTCTATTTTCTACTAAATACAATGCAAAACCATAGACATTATACAACATTTCAAATCACGTAGTATTCTACACTATTACATAGCATCAGGTTTAATGATAACTACAATCATATCAAAAATATAAATGGCTAATGTGAGTTTCCGATTTAATTTTGTATAAAACTGTCTTAATTCAGTTTGATTAAATATGCAAGTAGATGCTAAAAACCATCAGATTCACCACTGAAACTGTAGTCAATGCAATGCATTGTGCGAAGCAGCATTACTCACATTACTATTACTGCTACTAACATACGGCTTCATACTACATGTATGACAGTTCATTTTAAATTAAAAAAATATATAGTATACATAGTATTTTGTTGAAGTAGACAACAATAAATGTTTCAAACAGTAGTACTCTGACCCTCACGTTGCAGATGTAGTATTATTATTATTATTATTATAAGTTATTTCGGAAACAAATATGGCTATTTGACTTTTTGTGGAAAGAAAATCATGTATACATAGTATTTTGTTGAAGTAGACAACAATAAATGTTTCAAACAGTAGTACTCTGACCCTCACGTTGCAGATGTAGTATTATTATTATTATTATTATTATAAGTTATTTCGGAAACAAATATGGCTATTTGACTTTTTGTGGAAAGAAAATCATCTCTTTTGCCAATGTGAATAAATAATGGGTCAAGGACAATAAATAAATGGTCCCACAACAATATGTTCGGTTGTATATTGCACATTTTGGCATATGTAGTAGTTGATCAAACGAGCACCTGTCCATTGACCCACAATGCCAATAACCAAAAACCAACACTTTTTCAAATAATTTGTGTGCACAAGTCTTTTGAAGTCATACATAAGCTCTGTGTGAACAAATTACAAATTTTGAAGGTCACTATTCTCTAAAAATCAGCACAAATTGCTTGTTGATGCTGATGCACTGTGCAAGGTTTGATGTCGTTGATGGCAAACTTCACCGTTTCTCCGGAGGTGTTTGAAGCAGAACAGAACAGAAGAAAACATTTCAATATGCTGAATGAAGTCTGACATTCAATGTATGGAAAAGAACTGTGAGAAGATGCTTCAAGATTTCTCATTTTATGTTCCATGGACCAAATAATAACATACAGGTTTGGAACAATGATGATAAACAAATTAATTTTTATTTTTGGATTAATTATTCCTTTGATAATTTAATATATTTTAGTCAGAGTGACACTGATGAAAAGCATGTAAAAAAGCCTTCAAATGACAAAGCAGGACGGCACGTGGAATGACTCGTTTGTGCGCTCATGTAATCCCTGATTTTCCATTTTTTATTAAACAACTGTGCATGAATTCAACTAAGCGCTCGACTTGAAGGCAAACTGCAGGCTGACGACGTGATCAAAAAAACTCTTAGATGATCCAACAAAAGCTGGGAAAAGCATGTTATAGTACAAGTTAGAAAGACAAAGGGAGAAAAAAATGCTATGAAGAAAAACGACAAAAGGATTGAGGCCAGCTGCTTTCAACTTCATAGTTTATAGCCCAGTTCCTCTGCTCTGTACCAGTCCTGCATCAAAGATTTATGGCTATTACACATTAAACATAGTATAATCTCTCTAAAAACGATTTTCCCCCTGTTCTTTCCATTTTTATCTCTGGTTGTATCTACTAGACTCTTCGGCCAGGATGGAATCTGCCCGCATCTGTTTTCAGAAACACTAGCATCAAATGAACCAGTGTAGCCTTTGGAGAGCTGATCACTGCTGATGTTTCTGTGGAGCAGAGCTGCTGTTGATTTAGCACAATACTCTCTGCTAAAGAGCTGTTTATCTCAGCACTACTTTGTATTGGTATCATTCAGGACTATTAAGGCTAAAGGATGAAACTGCCAGCAGCTAAACAGACCCAATCAAAATACTGGAAACCGTCTGCTGACTGCCCATTAGGAGTTAACGTCGGCTGAAATGAATCAAGCCAGTGTTTAAAAAGTAAAGAGCTAATGGTCAAATATGAACCCTGCTCTCAGTTGACCAGAATAGCTCTGAAAATTTTTAACATTCACTCGCAGATGTAATTACTGCGATTATATAAACCTCCTTGTTTAAGCTCACTCCATTTCGTTTGAGGAAACTAAAACCAAAAAGATCAAGCGAAGACTGACTAAAAATAGGATAGTTCATCCAAAAATCAATTCTGTCATTAGCCGGGTTTCCATCCAAAGTTGCGCATTTAACTTGTGCACAAAATTGAAATATCGCATAAAACATTTGCAAATAAGCACCGTTCCGAGTCAAAGAGAGCAAAATCGTCACTTCCTGGTAGAACTGGCGCTAGGCTATACATAATATCACTATGAAAAGTAGGAGAAACCCCTGAATATAATAATTTTCATAGGCCTATATAACAAAATACTTGCGTCTCAGAGCGAGCAGACGAAACAAATTAAATGCTGTCATTGCTTTCGGAGGTGGATGCTGCTGTTTGGGAATGCAGTCGTGTAACAGTTCTGGGAAGCAATTATAAAGAAATTTGAATTTGCTCGGACATTTCAAAATGACCGTAACATTTCAGATGCTGAGGAACGAGATTGGTCCACTGCTTAGGTTTTGCCGTGCCATAGCGCAGTCACATGACTTTTTGGATGCGCATGGAGTAATTTACTCGGCAAATGCGTTTCCATCTCTTTTTATTCGCATTAACCCTTTTGCGCAGAAATCAAAAACCACCTCAAGCTAACGTAAAAACTTTTTTGCGAAATTTGCCATTTCCATCACTCGTTTCTGATGCGATACTTCAAAATGCGCATAAAAACAGGGTGACGGAAACATAGCTATTTACACGCCTTCACGTTGTTCCGAACCCCTAAGACTTTGTTCATCTTGTATCTTGTGCAGAAACACAATTGCTTTACTATATTTCATGTGCTCTATGCATGTTGATCAATGCTTGTGAATTAAAGTCGAAATTAATCAAAGCATATAAAGTCTTGATTTTATAACCTCTATGAACTTTTTAAAGAGTTGGAATTGACTGTCACTGGATGAGTTACTCTCAGATTTCATTAAAATATCTTAATTTGTGTTTCAAAGATGGTACAAATGTTTTGTGGATTTGTAATATCATATGACTTTCATGAAACATAAAAAGAGAAGTTCTGAAGAATGCTCATGCTGCTCTTTTGAATAAATCTCTTACAGTTTTGCACATCCGAGACCAGTGTGATCCAATTGTGTTTGGTACTACTAATATCAACCCTGGCAAATGCACATACAATAATGAGCTTACAACTAACAGAACTATTGTATGGCTTACAAGTATGGACTACATACACATTTCATACATTTTGGCCCTTCTTGAGCTTGGCTGTCTGATCACTGTTCTTCCACTGTATTGGAAATTATAGCATATACATTTCCTCTTCTTACATCATACGGATTTGGAATGACATGAGGATGAGTAAATGATGACATTTAAAAAATATTGTTAAGAGCATGCATCAGATATTCGCAGATGTAATTACTGCGATTATATAAACCTCCTTGTTTAAGCTCACTCCATTTCGTTTGAGGAAACTAAAACCAAAAAGATCAAGCGAAGACTGACTAAAAATAGGATAGTTCATCCAAAAATCAATTCTGTCATTAGCCGGGTTTCCATCCAAAGTTGCGAATTTAACTTGTGCGCAAAATTGAAATATCGCATAAAACATTTGCAAATAAGCACCGTTCCGAGTCAAAGAGAGCAAAATCGTCACTTCCTGGTAGAACTGGCGCTAGGCTATACATAATATCACTATGAAAAGTAGGAGAAACCCCTGAATATAATAATTTTCATAGGCCTATATAACAAAATACTTGCGTCTCAGAGCGAGCAGACGAAACAAATTAAATGCTGTCATTGCTTTCGGAGGTGGATGCTGCTGTTTGGGAATGCAGTCGTGTAACAGTTCTGGGAAGCAATTATAAAGAAATTTGAATTTGCTCGGACATTTCAAAATGACCGTAACATTTCAGATGCTGAGGAACGAGATTGGTCCACTGCTTAGGTTTTGCCGTGCCATAGCGCAGTCACATGACTTTTTGGATGCGCATGGAGTAATTTACTCGGCAAATGCGTTTCCATCTCTTTTTATTCGCATTAACCCTTTTGCGCAGAAATCAAAAACCACCTCAAGCTAACGTAAAAACTTTTTTGCGAAATTTGCCATTTCCATCACTCGTTTCTGATGCGATACTTCAAAATGCGCATAAAAACAGGGTGACGGAAACATAGCTATTTACACGCCTTCACGTTGTTCCGAACCCCTAAGACTTTGTTCATCTTGTATCTTGTGCAGAAACACAATTGCTTTACTATATTTCATGTGCTCTATGCATGTTGATCAATGCTTGTGAATTAAAGTCGAAATTAATCAAAGCATATAAAGTCTTGATTTTATAACCTCTATGAACTTTTTAAAGAGTTGGAATTGACTGTCACTGGATGAGTTACTCTCAGATTTCATTAAAATATCTTAATTTGTGTTTCAAAGATGGTACAAATGTTTTGTGGATTTGTAATATCATATGACTTTCATGAAACATAAAAAGAGAAGTTCTGAAGAATGCTCATGCTGCTCTTTTGAATAAATCTCTTACAGTTTTGCACATCCGAGACCAGTGTGATCCAATTGTGTTTGGTACTACTAATATCAACCCTGGCAAATGCACATACAATAATGAGCTTACAACTAACAGAACTATTGTATGGCTTACAAGTATGGACTACATACACATTTCATACATTTTGGCCCTTCTTGAGCTTGGCTGTCTGATCACTGTTCTTCCACTGTATTGGAAATTATAGCATATACATTTCCTCTTCTTACATCATACGGATTTGGAATGACATGAGGATGAGTAAATGATGACATTTAAAAAATATTGTTAAGAGCATGCATCAGATATTTTTTAAAGGAATGCAACTGCTTGGAAGTGCAAACTACAATACTGCATAATCCTCAAAGATCAAGCCCAAGCATATTTGCAGATTTCTCTGAGGTTTACGCTGCAGTGAGAGACGGAGACAAAGACGAGCCGCCCATTTCACTGCATTACACCACCAAAACAAAATCACTCTCCCCAATTAAACTCCAGAGGCCAGAATGTTGCTGAATCACAATGAAACCTCCTCATTAATAACAGCGGTTAAACCCCAGAGGAAGCAGAGAGGTGAGAAGACCAGGTGAGCCCGAACACGAGTGAGTCTCGCTGATGTACCGACTTCAATTCAAGGTTACAAATGCGCCTAAAGAAGAAAATCTCCTTAAACACCAGGGGCTGCTTTTCTAGACACCGAATACAACTAGTCCTTGACTGCTTTGCAACAGAAATCACTATCAACTGTGGCCAGAAACACCCACATTTTAGCACCATTCGGCAAGGCAAACATCAACACTTTTCATATTTTGGTTAGGGTTATTATTAGGGATGCAGCGATTAACCGGTTTCGCGATTAACCGCGCTTTAAAACGTCATGGTTAATTAATCGTAAAGGTTCCGCTACACCGAGTGTTTCTGTTACATGGAACGGAACTGTAGCAGCTTGTGCAAAATGAAAAAAGTTACACTAGCGGTGCACCAGCTTAAAATGAGGTGCTTATCAGAGGCACGGAGGCTACTACATACATTAGATTAACTGTGACAGAGGGACCAAACAGCGAAGCTTTATTTCCACCAGAGAAATGCCTGTCGATAGTGTGGGACCATTTTGGGTACACCAAGAATGACCAGGGTGTCATTTAAATATTGCTGTAAAAAACTGCTGCTAAAGAGCGAATACATAAGAGATAATGCACGGCTTGCTGTACACTGAACGATTTTAATGCACGACGTGAAAGCAAGAACCACCTGACGCGAAGCTACAGCTCGTTAGCTCAGCATTCTGCAGATCAGAAAGAGATGAAATAGTGCAGTAAGATCACATTTATTTGAATTAATTATAACATTTAGCTACTAATTAATTATTCGAGAGAGCGAGAGAGAAGTGACAGTTGCCTGTGTGGATTAGCCTACCTGCGTCTGTGCGTCTCTCCAGTAGGTTATTTAATCTATTTTATTAATAAAAGTCATGACGCAGCATTCTCAAGAAGTTTGTGTCCTCCTGAATGTTTGTGTGTGTGCGCGGCGCGATCTCACAAACCAAAATAATAGACATGATTTTCTCAGGCCACATGTAAAATCATATGAATTATTATAAAGATTATTAAAATGAATACGTATGGATGACAGTTGATTACAATATTTCAGTTTATTTTCATCATTAGTAACAGTTTCCACCGTTAATATTAGTCGTATATTAATAACAGGCTACTTCATTAACTTTGTTATTTACTATCCCTGTTGTAGTATTATTCATAAGTAAAAACCAACAATATTTTTTTTCACCATGTTTCCAAATTCTCTACCCCAGGTCCCAAAGAAATGTAAAGAATGTACAAACTGAAAACATTAAATACTTTTGCGATCTATTTCCATTTGTTATTTTCAAAAGAGAAATACTGTCATGGATGTTTACAGAGCAGAGGTCACCTTTTTTTAATTCCAATGGGAGAGATGGACTTTTGTTTGTCTTTTGTGTATTATTATTTTGCGCTGTATTGTTGGTTACGGTGTTATTTCTGTTTCAAAAGCAAGCAATAAATAACACTTTAATATCTAAAGAGTGTTCATGTGATTTTATACATCAGTAATGTTGGGAAATGAATAAATGCATAATAATCGTCATAATCGTAAAACCGTGATTATTCCTCAGACAATAATCGTACCAACAAAATCTATAATCGTTGCATCCCTAGTTATTATGAGTAAGCATTAAACATCAGTCCATAAATTGTCCTGCATGATTTGTTTCTCAGACACGAATGATCAAATTAATTTCAAATCCTGCGATTTTTAATGAAAAATGTGCCGTTACTGAGATGTGGACAGTAAAACGGCTATAGCAGCCACCCAAAAACATCCTAGCTAAAACAAAGCAACACAGCTTTTGTTATGGGTTTTGCTGCAGTTTCATTTTTCTGTTTTTATCTTCAGCCAATTTGCACGCTCCACTTCAGATCAATAAAACCGTTTCCATGGTGACTCATAAGTAGAGAAATTTGTTGATGGAACAGTGTGGTGCTACTATAGGCGGACTAAAACAGCTTTAGGTTCCTCCAGACCATGAGATTCTATTGGCAAGCTGTCATTCAAAGAGAAAGAGACACAGGAAGCACTGGACTGAAAGTGCGTCGTCTGCCCGACCCTGTCAATCCAACAGCAGCCGACGCCAGGTGATGCGAGTCAACAGCTGCCGCGTCAGCTCAAACACACACACAAAACAAAAATCAGCCATCTTGGATAGCCTCCGACCGTCGGCCCATTTCACAGTCAGCTGGCAGCACTAATGGCTTTTTTCAGCCTGCAAAGAGCCACAACTCAATCCTCTTCCACGAGAAAGGGACAAACACGGGAGGAGACCAGAGGACAGCAGCTTCTTTGACTAGACGCAATGAGATAAATGTTATTGTTCTTACGTGGATTAGAACCAATGGAAATATAGGAAATATAAGAAAATGAATAACAGTGGGAAGTTATTCATGCCTGGTCGAGTAAGACTCTGACTAGTATTTATGAATATATTTGCATTACTGACAGCAGTGCCATTTTTTATTTTTCACCAAATACACAAATATACAGTCTAAAACTACTTTTTTATTATTTAAATACAACATTTAAATGAAATGTTATAATTGTATTATCAGCATAACAACAGTAGTGTAATTTAAAGTGGTCATATGATGCGATTTCAAATATCTAAAGAGTGTTCATGTGATTTTATACATCAGTAATGTTGGGAAATGAATAAATGCATAACCGTCATAATTGTAAAACCGTGATTATTCCTCAGACAATAATCGTACCAACAAAATCTATAATCGTTGCATCCCTAGTTATTATGAGTAAGCATTAAACATCAGTCCATAAATTGTCCTGCATGATTTGTTTCTCAGACACGAATGATCAAATTAATTTCAAATCCTGCGATTTTTAATGAAAAATGTGCCGTTACTGAGATGTGGACAGTAAAACGGCTATAGCAGCCACCCAAAAACATCCTAGCTAAAACAAAGCAACACAGCTTTTGTTATGGGTTTTGCTGCAGTTTCATTTTTCTGTTTTTATCTTCAGCCAATTTGCACGCTCCACTTCAGATCAATAAAACCGTTTCCATGGTGACTCATAAGTAGAGAAATTTGTTGATGGAACAGTGTGGTGCTACTATAGGCGGACTAAAACAGCTTTAGGTTCCTCCAGACCATGAGATTCTATTGGCAAGCTGTCATTCAAAGAGAAAGAGACACAGGAAGCACTGGACTGAAAGTGCGTCGTCTGCCCGACCCTGTCAATCCAACAGCAGCCGACGCCAGGTGATGCGAGTCAACAGCTGCCGCGTCAGCTCAAACACACACACAAAACAAAAATCAGCCATCTTGGATAGCCTCCGACCGTCGGCCCATTTCACAGTCAGCTGGCAGCACTAATGGCTTTTTTCAGCCTGCAAAGAGCCACAACTCAATCCTCTTCCACGAGAAAGGGACAAACACGGGAGGAGACCAGAGGACAGCAGCTTCTTTGACTAGACGCAATGAGATAAATGTTATTGTTCTTACGTGGATTAGAACCAATGGAAATATAGGAAATATAAGAAAATGAATAACAGTGGGAAGTTATTCATGCCTGGTCGAGTAAGACTCTGACTAGTATTTATGAATATATTTGCATTACTGACAGCAGTGCCATTTTTTATTTTTCACCAAATACACAAATATACAGTCTAAAACTACTTTTTTATTATTTAAATACAACATTTAAATGAAATGTTATAATTGTATTATCAGCATAACAACAGTAGTGTAATTTAAAGTGGTCATATGATGCGATTTCAATTTTTCCTTTCTCTTTGAAGTGTTACAAGCTCTTGGTGCATAAAGAAGATCTGTAAAGTTGCAAAGACTAAAGTCTCAAATCCAAAGAGATATTCTTTATAAAAGTTAAGTGTCAACCACGTCTACCTAAAACAGCTCGTTCTAACACGCCCCCACATATCTACATCACGATGTGGGAAGATTTGCATAACGCCGCCCAAATGTTCACGCAAAGTAAGAAGGCGCAACACTTATTCTCGCTGTAGTATTGTTGCTGCCGTCATGTCGTGAAGAAGCTGTGTTTCTTTGTGAAAGCGAAACTACTTTGTTTGGCCTTCCAAAACAGGACACGACCAGAACAGTTCAACCCAAATATTCAGATGTGTGCAGCGCATTTAATGGAGCCAAATACACAAAATAAATGTTCTTTTTAGCAACATCATACGACCCCTTTAAAAAAATTAAAAAAAAGACCTGCATTTCATGGTCACAAATGTGTTTTTGATCAGTAACCTAGAAACAATATTTTTTTTAGTTTGGGGTCAGTAAGACTTGTAATATTTTTACTGAAGTTTCTTGTGCTCATCAAGGTTGTATTTATTTGATCAAAAATACAGAAAAAAAAAATCATCCTTCAGAAATCATTCTAATATGCTGATTTATTATCAATGTTGGAAACAGTTGTGCTGTGATACTTTCAGGATTTTTTATGAATATAAAATAAAAAAAATTAAAAAAAACAGCATTTATTAAAAATGGAAATCTTGTGTTACAATATACACTACCATTCAAAGTTTGGAGTTAGTAAATTTTTTTCTTTCTTTTTTTGAAAGTAATGAATACTTTTATTCAGCAAGGATGTGTTAAATGGATAAAAAGTGATAGTAAAGACTCACTGTTAAGATTTTATTTTTAAATAAATGCTGTTTCCAAAAAAAAATTTTTTTTTAAAACACCATGAAGCAGCACAACTGTTAATAAGCACTGATAATAAATCAGCATATTAGAATGATTTCTGAAGGATCATGTGACACTGAAGACTGGAGTAATGATGCTGAAAATGCAGCCTTGATCAAAATCAAAAAAATAAATTCTATTTTAAAGTATATTAAAACAGAAAACTAATATTAGAAATTGAAATAATCTCACAATACAGTTTTTTCTGTATTTTTGATCAAATAAATACAGCCTTGATGAGCACAAGAGACTCCATTAAAACTCTTACTGATCCCAAACTTTTGAACTGCAGAGTGTGTGTGTCTCTATATATATATATATACACACACACACACACACACACACACGTATACATACATATATATATATAATTTTTTTATTTATCCAGGTTTTAATACAATTTTTAAACCTCAGTTTTCAGTGTGAACTTATGAACTTACTCCACTGTACTGTGTTCTGATTTCTGTGGTTCTGGACTTTGTTTCCCAGCATGCATTATGGCATAAAGCAATAAAGCAAGTGCTAAATGGTTTAATGAATTGTATAGCTTGAAAGTTTGGGTCAATTTTAATATTAAATAAAAATAATACATTATTATCACAAATTATTATTATTATTATTATCATCACAAAAAGAGACTTCTATTACAAATAAATGTTGCTAATTGAACTTTTTATTCATCAAAGAATCCTGAAAATAATGTATCACAGTTTTCACAAAAAAATTAAGCTGCACAACTGTTTTCAACATTGATAATAACAGAAACATTTCTTGAGTAGCAAATCAGCATAAGACAATGATTTCTGAATGTGACACTTAGACTGGTGTAATGATGCTGAAAATTCAACTTTGCATTGCAGAAATTACATTTTTACATACATTCAAATTGGAAAAAGTTGTTTCCAATTTTAAAAAATTGAGAAATAATATTTCAGCATATTACCATTTTTACTGTATTTTGAATCAAATCAATTCTGCCTTAAGCATAAGTGACTTCTTTTAAAAACACTAAT
>NW_015505700.1:633134-643137 GCF_001515645.1 Sinocyclocheilus grahami
CCGCCCAAATGTTCACGCAAAGTAAGAAGGCGCAACACTTATTCTCGCTGTAGTATTGTTGCTGCCGTCATGTCGTGAAGAAGCTGTGTTTCTTTGTGAAAGCGAAACTACTTTGTTTGGCCTTCCAAAACAGGACACGACCAGAACAGTTCAACCCAAATATTCAGATGTGTGCAGCGCATTTAATGGAGCCAAATACACAAAATAAATGTTCTTTTTAGCAACATCATACGACCCCTTTAAAAAAATTAAAAAAAAGACCTGCATTTCATGGTCACAAATGTGTTTTTGATCAGTAACCTAGAAACAATATTTTTTTTAGTTTGGGGTCAGTAAGACTTGTAATATTTTTACTGAAGTTTCTTGTGCTCATCAAGGTTGTATTTATTTGATCAAAAATACAGAAAAAAAAAATCATCCTTCAGAAATCATTCTAATATGCTGATTTATTATCAATGTTGGAAACAGTTGTGCTGTGATACTTTCAGGATTTTTTATGAATATAAAATAAAAAAAATTTAAAAAAACAGCATTTATTAAAAATGGAAATCTTGTGTTACAATATACACTACCATTCAAAGTTTGGAGTTAGTAAATTTTTTTCTTTCTTTTTTTGAAAGTAATGAATACTTTTATTCAGCAAGGATGTGTTAAATGGATAAAAAGTGATAGTAAAGACTCACTGTTAAGATTTTATTTTTAAATAAATGCTGTTTCCAAAAAAAAATTTTTTTTTAAAACACCATGAAGCAGCACAACTGTTAATAAGCACTGATAATAAATCAGCATATTAGAATGATTTCTGAAGGATCATGTGACACTGAAGACTGGAGTAATGATGCTGAAAATGCAGCCTTGATCAAAATCAAAAAAATAAATTCTATTTTAAAGTATATTAAAACAGAAAACTAATATTAGAAATTGAAATAATCTCACAATACAGTTTTTTCTGTATTTTTGATCAAATAAATACAGCCTTGATGAGCACAAGAGACTCCATTAAAACTCTTACTGATCCCAAACTTTTGAACTGCAGAGTGTGTGTGTCTCTATATATATATACACACACACACACACACACACACACACGTATACATACATATATATATATAATTTTTTTATTTATCCAGGTTTTAATACAATTTTTAAACCTCAGTTTTCAGTGTGAACTTACTTGTGAACCCCACTGTACTGTGTTCTGATTTCTGTGGTTCTGGACTTTGTTTCCCAGCATGCATTATGGCATAAAGCAAGCAAAATACTGCTAAATGGTTTAATGAATTGTATAGCTTGAAAGTTTGGGTCAATTTTAATATTAAATAAAAATAATACATTATTATCACAAATTATTATTATTATTATTATCATCACAAAAAGAGACTTCTATTACAAATAAATGTTGCTAATTGAACTTTTTATTCATCAAAGAATCCTGAAAATAATGTATCACAGTTTTCACAAAAAAATTAAGCTGCACAACTGTTTTCAACATTGATAATAACAGAAACATTTCTTGAGTAGCAAATCAGCATAAGACAATGATTTCTGAATGTGACACTTAGACTGGTGTAATGATGCTGAAAATTCAACTTTGCATTGCAGAAATAAATTACATTTTTACATACATTCAAATTGGAAAAAGTTGTTTCCAATTTTAAAAAATTGAGAAATAATATTTCAGCATATTACCATTTTTACTGTATTTTGAATCAAATCAATTCTGCCTTAAGCATAAGTGACTTCTTTTAAAAACACTAATAATCTTATTGACCCCAAAACTTTTGAACGGTAATGTGTCTCAAGATGTTGTCACATTATTATGCAGAGATTCTCCATTGATGTGCTTTTAACGTCAACTATACCTCATCGCAAACACCTAGTCAATAAGCCAGAGACCGTGTTAGCAAGGTAAAAAAAGAAAAAGCGAAGAAAGAAAAAGTGTTAAAGAGACTATACAAACTCTGACAGTTTAAACCACTCGGGTGACAAAGTTGCCATTGGCAATTGCTGGGAAACCTCCTGGAGGAGAGGCAATGTATTATAGCCGCCTCTGCAGCATAAGAAACAACAACACATACACGCACTCACAGCCCAATGGATCTCCACCAGCCTCTGTCTGGAAGAGGAAATGGGATTTTGCTTTATTACTATAAAGTTCTCCACACAGTAATGGCTTTTTGGCCCATTGTCATCTTTCTGAGACCAGTGTTCAGGAGTAATGAGTAGCAGCACTAACTGAACTTTCAGTTTTTTTCAAGACGTGTGACCGTAATTAAACTGAGTTAAACTACAGGTACTTTTTCCAACAAGTGGAGGAGTAGTGTCACAAAACACTTCAATGTTTTATCATTTCTTCGTATTGTGCAATATATTTTGGAGCCTGTAGCTAATCACAGATGAGAAAAAGCTACCTGAGCTCTAGGCTTGCCGCGATAGACGGTGCTGCTGACGGTGACACCGTTGTTAAGCCACAAGACCGGTTACATCACTTGCCCACCTGGCACTGACCCCCACCGTCGTTTTGATTTTTTTTTTTATAGTAATAAAAATCATTTAGTTCAGTAAAAGAACAGACACTACAATTAAAAACAGAGCGGCTGCTCAATGCAGCATGCCGAACGACAGTCGCATCACAGATTCAGTGAGGAGAGGGAGTCGAGCTGACTGACAAAAAGAGTGAGGTGAGATGGCGGATGATTTAGTTTTGAAACGAAATGCAAAAGCCCCTGTTTGGCAGTATTTTGGATTTTGAAAAGCCTGTTGACTTGCCGTGTATCTAAGGTGATTTTGGAAGTTTTTTAAACATTTGTTTCTTATTTAATTGGTTCCACAGTGTTTGCTGATTTTTACTTTATTTAAACTGTGTAATTTATTTATTTTATTTGACACCAAGGTGTAGGCCTATGCCGTGCCTCCAAGCTTTCTTATTCATTTTGCTAATAAACGTTCTACGTTTCTTATTTATTTGGTTATATATTATACATGTTTACTTATTTCCAGTTTTGTATACCTATTTAAACTTTATGCAAGTTATTTTTTTATTTTATATTAGGCATAGCCTGCCCTATAGCATGGTGTATTTTTATTCGTTTTGTTAATAAAAGTTCTATGTTTTATATATAGGCTAAAGTGAGTTTGACGTTGTATTTTGTTCAAGCAATTCAAGCAATTGATGCCGAATTGCAGCTAATTCAAAAGTTAAATTAAAATGCGCGCGGTGCTTTTAAGCTATTTAAAAGCGAAGGAAAGCGAGGAAAAGAGAGGAAATTCAAACAAACTAAAAACGAACAATTGGTTTACGCCGAATTGCTATTTGAAAGTGAAAGTAAAATGCACAGCACTTTTGCAAACCACTTAAAAGCGTAGGAAAGCGAGGAAAAGAGGAAACGCCCCCACGGTGATACCGTTATTACCGGTGTTGTCACATGTCGATTTCCTCACCGTCACAACCCTACTGAGCTCCAGTTCAGAGATCTTTAACGTCTTCGCCTGTCACTTTGAACTGCTGCTCTGGCTTCTCAGATGTCTCACTTCAACAACGGCGTCTTTAACCCCACGGGACATTCTGGATAATTGGCCGTTTAAAAGGACAACAGAGCTGTCAATCACACACCACTCACCCAAGCACTTGTAGGGGATCACAATGTGAGCGTGGCCCTTGCACTGTTTCTTGTCTTTCTTGCACCAGTTCTCGATCTTGACTGGCTGGTTGGCTTCCACCACATTTGTGATTTGCAGCTCAGGATACATCTAAAGGCAAGAGAGCGGAGAGATTGAGTCTGTACAGTAAGTGGCGATCCATGCTTCACAATCTCCAGACACCATCTGCTCACGTATTGGAACTAACACAAGATTTACTCTCTCCTGAAATGCATTAAAAGGACATCAATGAAAAGCAATCTCAAAATGTACAGGGACGGTATTGCTGTTTTTGCAGTCAGCCAAATGACAGATGAGAGTAATATTTGACATTTTTAACCAAATAGTGTTTTTTAATATAGTTGTGGGAAAGGATCTTTTAAGAGTACAGTGTGTTGGGAGGGTTATTGCTTTTATAAATCAGCAGTACTGGCAATATTGCAAAAGACACCAATGTCTGAAAGTAGTGTATAAAGAGAGTTAAATGCAATAATTGTTTTAAGTGTTTTTAGTTTGTTTGTGTAAATCTGTGATGAAACTGATTGTATTGCTGCTCATTTTGGCCAGGACACTCTTGTGAAAAAGATTTTTAAATCTCAGAGTCTTTTCTGGTTAAAATAAAGGTTAAATAAAAAAAAAATAGGGAATAAATTAAGGGGGGGGGGATCAATTTGCATATTTTGTTAAATACTAAGTTTCCCATTCAATAGCTGCATTCATTTCATCACAAATCCAGCAAAACATTAATATTGTGAAATATTACTTTTTTTTTTTTTTACTTTCTATTTGTATATATTTTAAAACATAATTTAGCCTATTCCTGTGTCACATGATCCTTCTGAAATCATTCTAATATGCAGATCTGCTGCTCAAGAAACATTTCTTATTATTATTAATGTTGAAAACAGTCATGCTGCTTAAATATTTTGGTGGAAACCGTGATAGATTTTAGGATTGTTCTGATAAATAGAGAGTACTAAAGAACAGCATTTTTTCCAAAAAGAAATCTAAACTTACTGCCACTTTTGATCATTTTTATGCATTTTTCCTGAATAAAAATGTTAATTACCTAATAATATTCTAACTGACCCCAAAGTAGTGCAATTTATAACATTTATAATAACGTAATAAACATTAAAAAGTAAAATGCTAGTTTTAACCCAATCTATGCATTTCCATTAATCAGCAACTGATCATATTGTGAAGTGGATGCTCAAGCAGATGGCTCACTGCTCACTCCCTCCAAGGACTGAACAAGAAATGAATCCTAATGGACATTTATGTTGTGTAACATTGTTTTACCTCTTGACAGTATTGCAGCACTCCTTCTTTGGTTCCGACGCAGGTTTTGGATCCGGAAGGGTCCGGCTCCCAGCGGCCAGTCTGGATGTTAATGTGCATGTTGAGCTTGCCGCAAAACATGGCAACCTGCGGCTCCGCAACGGCAAATCCGGTACCTGCATTAGCTGCCAACGCCTGGAGAGAACAAAGAAGAAAGGTGAGAGAAAGATTAAGGGACGAAGTTAATGGACCCTCTTATTATAGTCCAGTAAATGTCAAGCAGAATCAGACCTGTCATAACACACTCATAGGGGCCTAGACATAACACAGGAGTTCTTTTATAATGACTGATTTTAGCCAGAGACTAAAAAAAAGCCAATTAAATCAATACAATACAAATATGATATTCGAAGTATTTCTGTGATGTAAAGCTGAATTGTGTCACATGATCCTTACAAATACATAAATATTTGTTTATTTGTATTTTTAGCATATGGCCTTAAAAGCAAACCAGCATGGACTTTGATTTCATGCGATCTATAAAAACTAGGGATGCACGATATATCGGCCACCATATCGGTATCGACGCCCATCTGTCTATTCTCATAAAGAAAGATATTATCTGGAGCGAGCAGAATAAACATATCTGCTTCGGAGTTTCCTTATTATCTCTAAAGACATATTCCCTGTGCTCTAGGGTCACTGTTCGCCCCATCAAATGGATTTTAATTTGATTTGGTTTGTTTGCTTGCTTATACATGGCTTGATCGCACTGGGAGTCTGTCAGTCCTATCCATGTGTCCTCGGCAGCACACAAACTCATGCGGTGACCTTTCTGTTGACTCTTTGAATCGCTTAAAACACTCCAGGGACAAAACGAAAATGTCCGACAGCCTCTAAACGCATCATTTCCTGCCGATGGCTGAGGTTGATGATGCCTGCTTCACTGCACAACTCATAGCAGCGACAGAGCTGCTAAACATTTACTGGCCAGAGCGCAGGTAACACGGCACACGCTTCTGGACAAGCTGAGATTTTTACTTTTTACCACTGCAAAAACATCCAAGATAGCAAGTTACTCTATCATGTTTGTCATGAAAGGTCAGAGAAAGTGGGAGAATACAAGAGGACTTTGCGTTTTAATCACCGAAAAGCCCCAAATCTGGTTTCACTAGTTCAAACAAAATCCCCCACTGAGTCAAGTTTCCCTCCTCTCGTCCCTTGTCATCCTTCCTGTAGATAGGAGACACTCTCGTTTACATTACCATGTTCTTCCTCTTTTCCTGAAACAGGAAGCAGCTATGCCCGGCCTGTCATTAAAGCTCTACACAAACATTTCTCAACTGTGATGAAAGTGATTTATTCCGAGTAACCGTAAGATTACACTTCTAAAATGCGAACAAACTGGTGTAATCATGGGACAATTATAGGGGCGTGCGTTATACTGAAACCATGTGTTTTCTGCAATCTGAAGAGCCTGAAGAGGTGCGGGAGGTCGGGTCACGGCCCAGACATGTAGAGCTTTGAGTAACATGTCTCAACCGAGCGGCAAATCTCCTGCTCTCTCTCGTGATGCCAACAAGGAAGTGACTTAAACTGTAATTCATCGACTGGCCGCTAGAGGCTGGAACTTTACAGCAGAAAAAAAAACAGCCTGGTTCAAAAAATGATTTTGGTCTATATAGCTAATTTTGCCCTTCATGACAACTGTGAGGGGGTGAATTTTTTTTATAACTCATCTGTTTAAATTATATTAAGCATTAAAGTTCTGCATAATTAAGGGCGTGGCCACTTGAGTGACAGGTGGATTGCCGCTGCTGTCACCACCGTCGAGCTAGGTGGGCGCGGTTTCAGCAGCCAGCTCCCGCCTCTTTGCCCATTTTTGATTATCCGAGAGTGACACGCTGCCAAGATGGCGACGGTTGGCTCCGCCTACTTTAGGCTTCAAAACGCTCGTCGGAAGTCAACGGGTTACGTCACACTACGTCCATGTTTTTATACAGTCTATGGTCTCAACACAGCAAGCAACTCACAATTTGTTTGACATCTTCACATAAACACGCTTGTGTATGTACTATATAAGTGTGTATATTCTGTAAGGTTTTTTTTTTTTTTACTTTCTAAAAAATGTTTTAGAAATAAAAGTCTCTAACGCTCACCAAGACATCATATTTGATTAAAAATATAGTAAGAACAGGAATATTACATACATGACGACATGCTGATTTTGGTACTCAAGAAACATTTATTATCAATAGTGAAAATGAAAGGTGTGATGCATGCATTTTGTGATTTTTTTATCATCATCATCATAATTATTTTTTATCACTATTATCTTTTAAGAACAGCAGTTTTTCCCAATAGAAATCTTATATAACATTATAAATGTTTTTACTGGCACTTTTGATCAATTTAATGCATTAGTGATACATTCTTTTCAGGTTTTTTGATGAATGGAAAGATTAAAAGAACAGAATTTGTTTGAAATATAATTGTTTTTAGATGTCTTTGTTTCATGTAATGCATAAAGTATTAATAATAATAAAAATACACTTTTTTTAAATTAACACTTAATATAATAATAAAAAATAATGATATTAATGTTAATGACAATCTTAACATAGCCTAAATCTTAAGACCAACACTTAAAAACTATAAACTAAATTTAAAAACGCAAATAAAATAAAACGGACTACACACAAATGCTCTTGAGTAACTAGTTTATAAATAAGTGTACGTTTACAGGCGCAGTGGGAGACATTAAGACTATCACGTGACTTGTGCAACTGCCACAAGTTTGCAACACAGCAGCCAAGTAAATGGGCAGATCATTCCGTCTTTAAAATGGAGAGAAGAGTGGAAAGAGAGAGGAAGGGGAAAGCAAAGGATAAGTTTGGAGAGAGAGAAACAACATTGTAAAACGGCCCAGAGGAGGGCAAGGACGCCCCAGTAAACCACACAGCCAAACGACAGATGTGACAGCTTCATCTTTCCACCACACCTCCCTGCCTCATTCCTTCCACTCGGTTACCGTCTCAGGATACGCTCCACTCCAAAACCACACAAATCAACATCTCCCACCAAACTCCACACTCGAGTGTTATGCAAGACACTTTTCACAATCCAATCAACTCACCATGAATAAGAGACCCATCTTATATCATTTTTTTCCCAGCTGAATAACCTATTTCACCTGGAAATATGTCAGATTTTGGAAGTAAAATTGGTTGTGAGAGATGCCTTTATGAAGCCCTGTATAATTAAGCTGATGCATTTCTCAGCGGTATATAAACATAGCCCCTCAGTAGGGTGACTGACAAATAACTCCGTTAAATCACTATAAACCTTTATTGTGCAAAACTATCCCAAAAAATGGATTACACATAATAACGGGAACATTTCTCACAGCAGACAATTTGAAGTCTGACAGTAATAGGCTTGAAATGTACCGAAGGCGGTAAATTTATTACAAAAGTGGCACTTTGATGGCTGGAGATGCTTCAGAGGGGATGATTTTAGGGGTGAAACTTCTATGAAAGAGTTTTAACTTGTCCAGGACAACTTCTCAAAATGTATGCCTTAAATGTGTTTTTTTTATATTTGATAAGTATTATAGAAATAATACACAGGGGCATTCAAAAACAGTCACTCTGACAGCCCACCAGAGAGTTTGTACTTGGTCCTAACTTTGTAGAAAAAAAGTATTAACTTATGACCAAAGTGCTTAGATTTTTCTTTTATTAAATGTACTTTTTTAATGTTTTAGAAATAAGTTTTCTAATGCTCACCAAGACCGCATAAATTTGATTAAAAATACATTAAAAACATTGCAAAAATATTGCTAAAAATAATATATATATTATATGATTGTACTCAAACATTTATCAATGTTGAAAACAGTGATGCATTTATTTTGTGATTTTACTACTATATCTTTCTTTTTTAAGAACAGCATTTTTCCCCCCAATATAAATCTTATATAAAATACTAAATGTTTTTACTGACACTTTTGATCAATTTAAATCTTTAAATAATAATAATAAACGGGGGGAAAAAAACAAAACTGCTGCAACTATAAAAATGCTGCAAAAAGTGAAGCTACAAAAGAATAGCTATATATGCTCCTAACATACACGCAAATAAATTATGAAAAGTTTAATTTGATATAAAAACAAATGCATTTATTATTTATTTAAATAAATGTGTTAAATACTATTGAATTTAAAAAAAATTTAATCATAACATGTTAAAAGCTACAAAAGAATAGAATATGCTACGAAAAAAAAAACAAAACTGCTGCAACTATAAAAATGCTGCAAAAAGTGAAGCTACAAAAGAATAGCTATATATGCTCCTAACATACACGCAAATAAATTATGAAAAGTTTAATTTGATATAAAAACAAATGCATTTATTATTTATTTAAATAAATGTATTAAATACTATTGAATTTAAAAAAAATTAAATCATAACATGTTAAAAGCTACAAAAGAATAGAATATGCTACGAAAATATTTTTTACTAACACATGTATTACTTGTATAATAAATACTGCAATATATGTGTTATTCTTTAGTAGCATTAACATTTTACAACGTAAACTTTTCTTTTTTTTAATGTAAAAAATTATGAAAGTAATATTAAAATAAAATGTTAAAGCTGTATGAATGGCATAAGAACATTTTATTGTTATGCAATTTAAATTACATATGCCTTTTATAGTCGATTTTTGGATGGCTGTGTGACCCTATGCTATCTCTGCAAAGGCTGATGTTTACAAAGAAATTCAGAGAGTAATGTTATGGCTGCCAAACACTGCAACAGGAAAGAGCAGGGAAGCAAATGATACGAGAGAGAGAGAGAAAATACAGAATTGCAAGGCTGCCTGAGGTGATGGAAGAGACAGAAAGAAAAGGCCAGGCAGTAACAATAACCAGTGTAAGCAAAAAAACACTACATCTTTAAGTGCAAGTGCAGCAGTAAGTGGAAGACGGCAAGCGGCAGCCCATTTCAAAAGCACTTAAACTTTGACTGACACACACACACACACACACACACACACACACACACACACACACACACA
>NW_015505700.1:645649-653299 GCF_001515645.1 Sinocyclocheilus grahami
GATGCTTCAGAGGGGATGATTTTAGGGGTGAAACTTCTATGAAAGAGTTTTAACTTGTCCAGGACAACTTCTCAAAATGTATGCCTTAAATGTGTTTTTTTTATATTTGATAAGTATTATAGAAATAATACACAGGGGCATTCAAAAACAGTCACTCTGACAGCCCACCAGAGAGTTTGTACTTGGTCCTAACTTTGTAGAAAAAAAGTATTAACTTATGACCAAAGTGCTTAGATTTTTCTTTTATTAAATGTACTTTTTTAATGTTTTAGAAATAAGTTTTCTAATGCTCACCAAGACCGCATAAATTTGATTAAAAATACATTAAAAACATTGCAAAAATATTGCTAAAAATAATATATATATTATATGATTGTACTCAAACATTTATCAATGTTGAAAACAGTGATGCATTTATTTTGTGATTTTACTACTATATCTTTCTTTTTTAAGAACAGCATTTTTCCCCCCAATATAAATCTTATATAAAATACTAAATGTTTTTACTGACACTTTTGATCAATTTAAATCTTTAAATAATAATAATAAACGGGGGGAAAAAAACAAAACTGCTGCAACTATAAAAATGCTGCAAAAAGTGAAGCTACAAAAGAATAGCTATATATGCTCCTAACATACACGCAAATAAATTATGAAAAGTTTAATTTGATATAAAAACAAATGCATTTATTATTTATTTAAATAAATGTGTTAAATACTATTGAATTTAAAAAAAATTAAATCATAACATGTTAAAAGCTACAAAAGAATAGAATATGCTACGAAAATATTTTTTACTAACACATGTATTACTTGTATAATAAATACTGCAATATATGTGTTATTCTTTAGTAGCATTAACATTTTACAACGTAAACTTTTCTTTTTTTTAATGTAAAAAATTATGAAAGTAATATTAAAATAAAATGTTAAAGCTGTATGAATGGCATAAGAACATTTTATTGTTATGCAATTTAAATTACATATGCCTTTTATAGTCGATTTTTGGATGGCTGTGTGACCCTATGCTATCTCTGCAAAGGCTGATGTTTACAAAGAAATTCAGAGAGTAATGTTATGGCTGCCAAACACTGCAACAGGAAAGAGCAGGGAAGCAAATGATACGAGAGAGAGAGAGAAAATACAGAATTGCAAGGCTGCCTGAGGTGATGGAAGAGACAGAAAGAAAAGGCCAGGCAGTAACAATAACCAGTGTAAGCAAAAAAACACTACATCTTTAAGTGCAAGTGCAGCAGTAAGTGGAAGACGGCAAGCGGCAGCCCATTTCAAAAGCACTTAAACTTTGACTGACACACACACACACACACACACACACACACACACACACACACACACACAAAGTAGTGGACGAAGCCTGCTGGGAAGAATCAGAATCAGTGTGAAAGCAAACGCACCCATGAGGAGATGGCATGCTATGTGTCCTCATCTTGAATATGCTGAGGGCAGAAAACTTACTTTAGACACACAATACAAGCTCTCACACACACGTGTAGCCTGTGTTTAGACTTGAAAGAGGAAGCAAACAGTGGGCTGGAGTCCTGGAAAGAAACAGGGGGACGCTAATGAGAGAAAGATTTGGAAATTGGCGTCACTAGTGGACAAACATGAACAACAGAGACCTTGTGTGGAAATGAGGCTCTCATTCCAGCGAATCTGACCTCATTCAGCACAAGCACACTCTACTAGTTTCGTTTCTCCTTGCTTCCCCTTTTATATTTGCTCATAGTTCAGACACACACTTTCACAGTATGTCCTGCTGAACCTGTATGGAAATGTAGCAGCGGTGCTGTAGAAGAGTTTCCTGTGGCTCTGGCCGTTCTGTATTACTGCTGTTATATTCACACAGACCTGACAAAACACCCTATACAACTACATCCTGTAGCATACAACACAACCGCGTGTTAAAAATTACTGTCAAGATAGAGACAGCACAGCATGTTTCTGTTTGACACAATATGGGGAACTCTGTTACTGGATTTCCGTACTGAAATGTAAGGCTGAATTAATTTGATGAAAAAAAAAAACAGTAACATGGAAATCCGATTTTGAATTGTAACCATTTCAATGTTAAAATATTTTAAAAAGTATTCTTGTGATGCAAAGCTGAATTTCAGCAGCCTTCAGTGTTACATGATCCTTCAAAAAAAATATGCTGATCAAAAACAATCTTAATTATACCAAATTTTTGGTAGTGTTGCACACACACACACACACACACACACAAATATTGCTTAGTGTTTAATGTTTCTCACATACTATTATATGAATAAAAAATATTAAATGCACAAAATAAAACAAGATAAAAATGTAATTAAATTACAAAATAGGTAATGAATCATTTTATTAATTTGTCATTTAAATTCATTAAATATTTGTATTTTATTTAATTTGAATCATACATACATACCTTATTTATACATTCTCATTTATTTATTTTATTTGACAATTACAACTGTTGTTTTACACTACTAAACAGAGAGAGACTTTAAGATCTGCAATAAAAACAAACCAGAACCCGGTTTCTCTATTCAGGATAAAACAGGATTTATGTTCCCCCATAAACACCTTTACTGCAATGGGCGGATCATATATCACGAAAATACCCAAAGTTTACCATCACTACAAAATCAGACATGAATACAGCACCAAATCAGTTTAATCCATGTACTAAAAATCCTTATTTTAAAAATGATTAAATAACATTTTAATGAGTTCTTGGTATTTGTATTAACCTATGACATAGCAGTTTTGTAAAAGGCTGTTTTAGCCAGAACTATATTCACAATATAGCACAGCCTCTGGTACTTTATTGCCTAAATATTGCATTATTAGTGAACTCACACAGCTACACTAATGGCGCTTTTCCACTGCGTTGTTCGACTCGGCACGGCACGGCTCGGTTTGCGTTTCCACTGCAGTTCAGCAGAACTTTAGAGTGGGCGGCATTATTCACATGTCGTTATAGTTGCGCCGCGTCTACTGCCGCGACTCCTGAAAAACTTTCATTCCGCATCGCCCCATCAAGCTCTCGCTGGATCCGCTCCTCTGCTATCAGCGAGAGGAACGTCTGTACTTCCTCAACAGACAACGAAAGACACTTTTTGGTTGTTCAAAAAAATGTGCGCTCTTTCAAAACAGTTGTGTTCGATCCTTCGCTAGCTGTGCTGATTTAAATCTAGCGGTTCTGTTGTTTGTGGCGCAAGTTCAGTGACGCAGGTAGTGACGATTCTCTCCGGCCAATCCGTGATCAGCAGAGTTTACACGTCAAGTTTTGGTAACGGTACAGTTCACCTGGAACCTCAGCCGAGGTGGTACTAAAAAAAGTACCAGGTACCAGGTACTGTACCCAGTGGAAACCCCCCCAAAAGTGAACTGTCCCGAGCCGTACCGTGCCGTACCATGCAGTGAAAAAGCGCCATAGATGTTTAACAGTACAGCATACAAACACGCGCGCACACACAAACACAGATGTTTGGAAACACCCCGCTGGTCCAGTCCCTTGTGTGGCCTCTGGTTTTCTATTTTAAACCATGAGGAAAAACCACCCTGCAGGCCCCAAACACGATGCCCACACCTCAGGCTGGACAGTAAAACTACTGGCACTCCTATAACCACAAACCGAAACTCTTTATGCCCAATGCTAGAATCCCTTCATGGTCCAATTCAACTTTTACAATGTCTATCCATCTGTGAGTCGCTCTTAAACCATCTTGTAACATGTCTGGGCACTACAGGGGTGACGAGAAACAGACCAAACAGAGGCCGTACTGGACCACTCCACACAGCCTGACTGTAAAATACTGTCACAATGTGCTTCTGAAATCTCCTGTAACCACAGACGCCTGTTTGTGATGATTGTGACGAGACTTCAAAATAACACACAAAATACACAACACATTTTAGGCTGGGCAATAAATGAGTCCTTTGCATAATGCCGCCCAAATGTGCACGCAAAGAAAGGTGGCGTGGTTTCAGTAACCGCAGTTAGTGTTGAAGCAGCCATGTCAGGGAGATGCTGTTTGTTTCTAGGAGAACGCAAAAGCACTTAATTTGGCCTTCCAAAAGTAGATGCATTTAGGAATCTTTAAGATTACTTACAACAGAACAGCAATGCATTTTATGGACGACCGTTTCGTGAACCTAGGAGAGGAGGTAATTCTGACTTTGCTATGACAATCTGCCGCTTCTGAATCAGCTACTGTTTTGTTATTATTTTAAGTATTTGCTATTGACTGTTCAAAAGCGAGAGAGAGTGCGAGAGAGAGCGCGAAAGAGGGTCACATCACAGTGGAGTCAGCGATCTTAACCGTGGCTTGTGTACTGCAAACACATACCAGCTTCATCACTGTGTCTGTCACACGACTCTGTTCCCCTTTCGGGCTCTTTCTTCACATTTATTTTGAAAGATGAAGCTCGCGATTATGGTAAGGGGTGTTACATTTCCGACGAGTGCTTGCGGTGTTCGGCCAATCACAATGCACTGGGTCAGCTGACCAATCAGAGCAGACTGCGCTTGTCGGAAGGAGGGACTTTGTAGAAAACGAAGCATTTGAGAGAGGCGGGGCATAGAGGACCTACAATAATGTACAGTATTTGAAAAATAATGTGTTTTTTGAACATTAAAGCATGTCAACATTCTGTTACACCAAATAACGATCTTTAAAAAAAGCATCATATGACCCCTTTAAGTAAATATAATGCCCGATATATTGCGTCACTAAAAATTATTGAGGTCATTTACATATATTGTGCGATAAGTCGATATATTGATTATTGCGACAGGCCTAATTATGTCTGCCTTTCTGTTACTATTAATATAAAAGCAATCGTTATAATACTTTTTGTATACCTTTTAATTCATTTGTTCAACAGTTCTATCTGATTATTAGACAGACTTCTATCTGTATTAGGCAGAACTGTTAAACGACGACAACAAACAATGAAGAGGGAGAATGTGAGCACTGTGTGCTCTGGCGCTGCCATTCTCAGTGCCGTCAAAATAAAAGTGCCGCCTCGAACACATCGGCCAGGCAGAAAAACTTATCGGCCGATGCAGATATTTGAAAAATGCCAAATATCGGGCGATATATCGGTCGACCACAAAAAAAAAATAATAATAAAATACAACATTAGCAATGAAAAATCATTTATTAATCTTAGTTAATGCTAATTAATGTACAAATGTACAGAAATTGATTGTGAATGTCACAACTACAAAGAAACCGCAAGTTACACATTGATTTAAATGTGAAATTTTGAAGTTGAATGAATGAAGTTCATATGAAATATTTATTTTGTATATAATGTCTTATTTACAACATTGAAAAAATATTTTAGGAAAGGTAACTAATGCTAACAAATGGAGTGACGTGACGTGACATGTAGCCAAGTATAGTTACCCATACTAGGAATTAGTTATCTGCGTTTAACCCATCCAAAGTGCACACACACAGCAGTGAACACACACACCGTGAACACACACCCGGAGCAGTGGGCAGCCATTTATCCTGCGGCACCCGGGGAGTAGTTGGGGGTTCGGCGCCTTGCTCAAGGGCACCTCAGTCGTGGTATTGAAGGTGGAAGAGAGCGCTGTACATTCACTCCCCCACCTACAATCCCTGCCGGTATGAGACTCGAACCCGCAACCTTTGGGTTACGAGTCCGACTCTCTAACCATTAGGTCACGACTTCCCCATTAAAAGCGGAGTAAGGTGTTACCAGATTTTACTATACTATTTATTAGTGGACAGATCTGTTTTATAATATTTGCAAATGAAAATTATATTTTTGCATTACCCCATATTTTAATGTAGAGTAAGATGTGTCCCAGACAAATCACAACGAAGATAAATTTATAGTGTATGGTTATTAAAACCAGTTACATTGTTTACATCGTTATCTGAGTGGATGAACCAAAATTAGTTATTACAACAATTATTTAATATTAAAAATTTAAAATTAATAATTGTTGTATTTTCTTGCTCAAGGGCACCTCAGTCGTGGTATTGAAGGTGGAAGAGAGTGCTGTACATTCACTCCCCCACCTACAATCCCTGCCGGTATGAGACTCGAACCCGCAACCTTTGGGTTACGAGTCCGACTCTCTAACCATTAGGTCACGACTTCCCCATTAAAAGCGGAGTAAGGTGTTACCAGATTTTACTATACTATTTATTAGTGGACAGATCTGTTTTATAATATTTGCAAATGAAAATTATATTTTTGCATTACCCCATATTTTAATGTAGAGTAAGATGTGTCCCAGACAAATCACAACGAAGGGATATTTATAGTGTATGGTTATTAAAACCAGTTACATTGTTTACATCGTTATCTGAGTGGATGAACCAAAATTAGTTATTACAACAATTATTTAATATTAAAAATTTAAAATTAATAATTGTTGTATTTTCAACAAAAATAACAGATCACCTATCTCCTATATAGACAGATTTGTAATTTGTATATTTTAAATATTGTTTGATTAAACCGTTCTTAAATTGTTGGTGTGTTTAGTACAGATGATTCACAAAAAATAAAAGCAAAATAATTCAGTGCTTTTACCGTTATTTGTCTTTAAGAAGTTAATGGTCTTAAATTGTCTGTAATAATGCTGAAAGGTCAATAAAACAATAATGATATTATACAGTTGCTGTAATACGCTCTTTTAAAGATGTCAGTCATACAGCAGAAAATTCATGGCGGTACTGTACCAGGTTGTTACATCACAGGGATTCCCAGAATGCAATGCTTTGCGTGCGTGTGACCCTGAGAAAGAATGCCGTTTAATCCGCCGCTCTCACAGTTATGTGTTACAGGGACAGTGATTACTGCAAGTGTTATAGATCAAGAAGCTGACAAACAGCACAGAGCCAGTCAAAAACATTTGCCTATTCACTTTGAATATGTCCTTTTCTAAAGGTTTAGCAGTCTGTTCAATTCCTCCTGACCTTCACATCTTTGAGCAACAGTCACACTAGGTCACAAATGACCGCTTGTTCCTACACACATTTGTGCAAGATAAAGGTGTGTGAAGCGTCACAACCATCTCATTGTCCTGTGACCAACTGACGTGATACTGGCAGACAAGACGGCTACATTCACACTGCAAGCCAAAATCCCACTCTTACACTTTCTGCTTAAATATGTATTCATGAGTTTGTTTTTTTAACGTGACCTTTGAAACAGCCTGAACCGGCGATACTCCTAAACTAACCCAGGACTCATCTCAAGTCAATCACATGAAAAAATTTCATATTTACTTTAGTAATGAAATCAAAATTTGAATACTTAAATATGTTTTAGTATAAAAATGTAACTTCTCACTGTTCAAAAGACATTTATGAGAAATGTTAAAAGAAAAAAATATATAACTTGGAATTTCTTATAAATATATAGAGATAAAGAAAACTTTATGATTAATGCCAAGGGTAAATCAAGCGCAATCATGAAAAATTACATTACTGCTGGATCTGCTTTCACCATGGACAAAGCGGAGTCCAGCCCGGGATCGTCAGATGTGGTTGCCGCAGGCATCACAATATGTAAGGGACATAACATTTCCGTCACACGCTTGAGGTATTCGGCCAATCACAACGCTCTGGATAGCTGGCCAATCACAGCACACCT